>NW_026557765.1:3360084-3613877 GCF_026930045.1 Uloborus diversus
AGATGCTGATGTACTTTTGACACTGTCTTCTTCACGTAATAACAAGTAACTAACAAGTAAAGTTAACTATTGCAAACCATTATAGAAACATTCAAATAAATTTATGTTAAAGTTTATATTTTTAAACTAAATTAGAAATTGTTTATTCTTGAAAATTAGTTCTGAGGTAGATGACGAGGCACTTGTGAACACAAGATGTAGAGGCACACGTAAACAGTTCCCATATCCACTCCGCAATATAAATATTAAATTTAAAAAAAGGTGTAAAGATTTATAATTATTATTAATTATTAATTTATCATTTATATATATATATATATGTATATATATATATATATATATATATATATATATATATATATATATATATATATATATATATATATATATATATATATATATATATATATATATTTTAATTTTAAATTCTTTTGTTACTTAATTGTTGGCCAATAGTTTAATGTAATATAATATTTGCAAGGAAAAAAAAACAAAATATTTTCCTTTAACTAAAGACTGAAGTTTAAAATAATTTTAAAATACGTCATCATGCTATCCATGAAGCTTGAACGCACTATACAACAAGAATAAACCTTACATAATAAAATATTCTTTGTATTGTTTAGTCTTATAAGTTTTTTTTTCTTGTCGATCTGGTAATTAGAACATGCTACGAAATTTTAGAATTTGACATTGGGCAGGGTTCTGCAGTTCGAAAAAAAATATTTTCACATTGACAGTAACCCAATTCTCAGTTCAATTTAAATTTTCACAGTAGGGGTTGCCAACCCTTTAATGTTATTGCTATGTACGTATATGTTTCATATTTAAAGCTCTTTTCGTTGAAGTATGACGCTTGTCCTGCATTTTGCAATCGTGTTCACATGTGCCCCCCTAGAGGGGCACATGTAAACAATTGAAGGCATTTTTTGAAAATTCCATAAAGTAAAGAAATAATTCTTTAAAAAATCTGAAAAAATTCCAGGGCAAGAGAAAAAGACTATTCAATCACGGGGACAGATCTTCTCTGAAAAATTGATTATATTTTTGGAGAAATTAATAAATAAAAAAAAAATGTTCACATGTACCTCCTTTTCCCCTACTCCTAAATTTTATAGCACTGACAAACATGATTTTTACCATCTGTTACATACGTACAATTTAGGGATGCGAGAATTCAAAAACTTCAAATCAGCATTCAAGAACAGCTTACAATGAGTAGTATACAGTTTTGAAATCAGAATTTGGAAAATAAAAGTAAAAAATGCTAAAATAGTGCAGTACTGAACCATTTGCAACTTCTTTTGAAGCCAAACAAACTAAAAAACATAAAACTGCATATAATTTCTTCAACATTTAAAATATGCATGTGATGCACACATTTAGCAAAACTATAATGAAATGGAGGGAAAAAATTGACAGAATCAAAACATTTTTGGAACTTTAATCGATCAGTTTAAGGTTTAACTTTGGCACAGAAAATACAAATTAAATACTTTACTAGTACAGATGGGTAACAAAATAATATGAACATCGACGAAAAAAGCATGGTTGATAATATGGAGGCAGAACGCGAATGTCACTTTGCACTCAAATATGCCTCTTAGTGGATAAAAAGGGTATCAGTCGTGCAATATATCAGTCGTTCATGAAAATTGCATGCCTTTCCCATACGTTCTGAAAAACTCAATAATGACTGAGCTGTGAGAAGTTGAAAAAGTAGTGATTTTTGGGATTTAATGCACAATGGAGCAAAAATTTTCTATCAAACTGCAATTCTAGTTGTGCAGAAATTTCTTATCCTTATGACATTTTTCTTTTGGATTTACGTAATTTGACTCAGTTTATCAACATGATGGCTATCACAAAATCTGCATAAACTGAAATATTTCAAGAAAGAGATCACGCATTTGACAACCCGTATTTTAATTTTGATTGCACAAAAGGAAATTTCCATTTCATTAAAGCTTTAAACTTGTAAGGTAGAATTTTAAGCAAATATTATAATTTTCATGACTTTCCGAATATAATTTAAGCTTTTTATTTTTCTTGTACCAACGTTCATAGACAAGTTTCGTCCCTTTCAATAGATATAAAAAAGAGCGAGCCAGGTGTACTAAAAAGGTTGAGATAATTTGCCCTGTGCAAGTGCAAGAGAGTCTTGATGCCAACCAAAGCTCTTGTGTACAACAAGGGCAAAACTGAGGAAATTCATTAGTCATCAGTGGGCGATAGCAGCTATTTATTTAGTAACCACTTTTCTAAAATAGTTGAAATAATATTTTCAAAAGGTAAAAATGTTTAAAAAAAAATATTTTTAAACGGAAAAAAATATGAGTGTAGTGTTGAGAAGTGTAATGGTAGAGTTGAATGGAAGCAGGAAAAACAGTAATGAAAAATTTTTATACCTGGAGTGGTTGTGTTTCCTTCTGAAAGTACCTTCAAATCATGTAGGATATTACATTTTCATAAACGTTTTGAAATTTTAGGTTTCGATTGAATTGATATTAACAGGTATTTTTCAATCATTTTTTTTTTTTAATTTAGTCTTACTGTGATCAATGACAATCACTAATTTTGCCCCTTAAGTATTTGAGTTAAGCTTAGCCAAACAACATAGATCCATCTTGATTTCTTTTACGTTATGAACAGAACTAAGAAAACAGAAATACCGCAGCTCCATGAAAGGTTCCTCAACAAAAAGCAAATTAAAAACGCAAGGAAATAATACAAACTCTTGAACAAAAACTTTACTTTCCGTAAAACATACATGTAACTAAGCATTTCAGAGACATACAAAGCAAACACAGTCCCATACAGACTCTCATATACGTATTGTAAAAGTTCTGTTTAATTTCACAATGAACATTTGAAAGTCTTATTTACGTTCCGTTTCATTTTCCATCGCATCTGCTACTGTTACTCTCATTTCAATGAGTTCTTACTCCGTGAGAATTTTCATAAGTAAATATTGAAATCTTCATTCGCGAAACAGTTTGTTCTGAAGTTTGAACTGAGAAAGGAAAAATGAAATAAAACTACGCGTCAATGAATATAAAGCTGTATGAAACAAGTTGATTAAATTCTTCCTGGAAAAGCTGATACAAAGCATTACGATTTGAAACTTTTGGATAATAATAGCTTTATTTCTCTTTTTACCCAATTTCATCACACATGTTACCTCCTTTGAAATGTCCAACTTTTATTAAACATTTATGTATTTCTCACTTTATTGCCTTGCTTGAAATTTCATATTCATGCATGTAGAAGCAATATTTTGGAGTTGAAAGCATTGTTCAATTTGTTTTATCGGTTTGAGATTCCGTCTTGCAATTCGTGTTTTTGAGCAGCGCTGAAGTATGAAATAGAAAAATTTCAAATAAGTAAGGTTGATAAAAATGATGTCGTTGCTGGTTCTTGGGGTTTATGCTGATGGGTGTAAAAACACGAATTATTTTTTATAGTAATACAAATGTGTAAGACAAACGAGTTGACGTGTGCATCACATGACTTCCTTTTACTCCAATTTAATGTCATTTCTCCATTATTGGCAATTTTGATGTGATTCAATAGTTAACTCTCTGAATATCACCAACAGTGGTCAAATTAAAACCAGATTTTTAAAAAAAAATCGCCAAATTTATCACCAAGTTGGCGAAACCTCTTGGCGACCACAAGCTTGGCGATCTGTCGCCAAGTGTTTCCCAAATTAAAACATCACTTGAGTTTACATCGAAATTAACAATGATTTCCCCCCCAAAAGGAGCAAATGACCAATTTTGAAACAGCGGAATGCAACCAAAAGAGGAGGTGCACAACTAGAACTCACAGGAGTCTACGTGCCAAATTTCACCTTTCTAGGACATACCGTTCTTGAGTTATGCGACATACATACGCACATACAGACGTCACGAGAAAACTCGTTGTAATTAACTCGGGAATCGTCAAAATGGATATTTCGCGTGTCTATACGTTCTTAGGCAATCATCCACGTGTGGTCGAATCGAAAAAAAAAACTCAACATTCATTCGTGGGTGAGTAAAATGGAAATTAATGTCGATTTTTGAGTGAAATTTTTTTCGCGAATACAACTTTCTTTTTTGTAAAAGGAAATAAAAATAGAAGTAAAATATAGAAAGAAGTTGATTTAGATCCTCGTCGTGTTGTCACTGCGAAATGACTCACCGGATTCTGACCCGTGGTGCCCAGTCGCTGGATTTTCGAAAATTAGAAAATTGTCAGCACCCATGTCGTATGATAATGCGGCATGTAATAGATCCATTGGGTGTTCGTTTGGCTTTAGATGCAATCGGCAAAACTAAACTTCGTCATGCAGTTTCGTATCGAATAAAGCCCAGGTGCCTCCATCTGGTAGAAACTGGGCGTCAAAATAGCCTGCGCTATTGACATTCGCACCTTACTTTTGGCACAAGAAAGACTGGATGCCATTTCGGGGGATCGCACTGGGTCTGCAAATGGCTAAGGTGCTTAGCGCAGCCCCATTAGAAATAAAGAAAGATGACTAAGAAGAATAGTAATAGGGACATTTTGTTTAGCCGAAACAAGGCAAAAGGGGACAGCTATATTGATTTACAAGAGATAAAAATGCGTAAACTTGAGAACATCAACTAAAGGGTTTTAATCTGATGACCATCTGGGTTATCAAGTGCCGAATTTTCGAGACTCAACTGTTTTAAAAAAAAAGGCATTTTCAGTACAATCATTGAGGTTATCTTTAAGTAACTTTAAAATCTAGAAGTGCTAGTGCTGCATCCTTCTGGAGTCATAGCATAGGATTTCTGCTTTTTATGATTTAAAAATCCTCATATAAATAATAGCCGATGATCGAATAACCCGTGAGTTTCAACAATGAAACTCGTACCACGGCATGATAATTTTATATTATGTTTTGGCAATGTTTAGCATGCAGGGAAAGACTTTGTTGTGACAAGACTGAACTCGATCCGGTAACTAAACTATTTTACTGGTAAGACTTTCATTTTAGGAAAACGAAGAAACCAAAACAATGAACGCTATCTACTGGAGTTTAGGGTTAATCCACTGGTGTTAGTGTTAAGATTTCAACTATCAAAATATCACCAAACAGGCAATTGCTACGTTTAAATATAGAAGCAATTTTCACCCGTCATACCATGATGGGCAATTTTCTAGTATAAAATATGACGAGGAGCAAATTTATACTGACCGACGGAAAGACATCTTGAATGACTGTATATATTTTGTTGCATGCAAGAAGAAAACACTTTTTTTTTTCTTCACATAGTAATTACTTTAACCTCGTTTTAAAGTCTGACCGCTGAGAGTTGGCCCTTGGCTCCGCCTTATTTCAGAAGTGTCCATTTTCGTGAAAGGGGGGTATGGAGAGGAAAGTTGAAGAACGGAATTAGCAAGTGCGTCATTGTTCTGGAACTTGAATACGTCACCTTAGTTTTTAAGAAATTAGCCAAAGAGGTAAAACACTTTAATTTTGTGCGGTCAGACATTGGACAAGTCACATCTTACGCAAGTCTTGGTCTTGGTTTCACTACTTTCAGTAGCCATTGGTCAGAAATAACAAAACCTCATATAATTAATTGCAATTGAAATTTGGCGAGAGTAGGGTTGCAATAAAAAATGCAAAGAGAGCCATTTTTACTTTTTCGCCAAATCAATGCAGTTATTGCTGCAATTAAACCTTTGATGGTCTGAATAATCACGTAACAAAAATATTCTAGGAGTATTTTCTTTTTTCATACCACCAAAATGTTGCTAAACTCTAAAATATGGCACGCGTCCTTTTCTTTTTTGTTATCTACCTTTTTTAAGGAATGGACTCGTTTTCTCAAATTATTGACAAGGGTCATTTGTTCGTGGTCGGACTATACTCGCTTAACCATATTTCAAGCTCACTTCCAATAGGGTTGTTTCCGAAATTTTAAAAGTTTTTTTTTTGAAAGAACATACTTAAAAACACAGGATCCGAACATTTTTTAAATAATTTGACTAAGTTGAATATTTAAAAAAAATTATTTTAATCGGTACGCTTTCATCGTTTATTATTCTAGTTAAATATTCACAGAGCACAATATTTAATTCGCTTCTTTACTCACGTGTACTGGCAGCGATATGGTTGATAGCAAGCTTAGAGCGCAACAGCTAATTCGCTTCTTGATTATCATAATGTGGAAACGCGGTAGACAGATGCACAAAAGTACGTTGTTTGTGACGTCATCAAGACCACGCCTTATTTTCAAAATCGGACATTTTAGAAAATTAATTTAAAATCAAGCTTTGAGGAAATGGAAGTCTTTTCTCGCTCTATTTTATTATTTATTTATTATTTGCTTATTCTATCAATTTCAGTGACTAAAAGTAGCACTTTTGACTGAAGGAAACAGCCCCATTATCAAAAAAACGTATAACACGTGGTTTCGTCGAAAAAAGTAAACATGTGAATAGCTTCATTTTTGAATCGTTCTATATAGCTTGTGATTTTTTTTTTTTTTTTCATTTTTACAATAATGGATTGTAATTGCGTAAGCATCATGAATGCGAACTAAATTTCATATACACTCGAAATCGTTACATTTTGACTTTGGCGGAGTTACTGAACTCTAACGTAACCCAGAAGAAAATAATGAAAAGAAAAAAAAAATTAATTTGAATCTTGACATCTTGAATTCAAATTATGTTTTTCGCAATCACGAGTGTGTGTATGTAGGCATGTGTGTTTGTGTGTACGGGGTATGTATGTTTGTGTCTGTGTGCTGGCATAAGTGTGGGGGGGGGGTATGTGTATGTGTGTGTAGGCATATGTGTTTGTGTCTGTGTGCAGGCAGGAATGTGTGGGTAGTTGTGTGTATGTATGCGTATGTGTATGTCGGCATATGTGTTTGTGTCTGTGTGCAGGCATGAATGTGTGGGTAGTTGTGTGTATGTGTGTGTATGTATGCGTGTGTGTTTGTGTTTGTGTGTGTAGGTGTATGTGTGTGTAGGTGTATGTGTGTGTAGGTGTATGTGTGTGTAGTAGGGTGGAACGAAAAAAACAAAGTTTTTACTTTCGAATCGTAATAGTGCGGAAAAGTTGCGATAGGTGAAGACTTACAAAACAAAACAAAAATTTTTAAAATCGGATAATATCTTCCGATCCCGCAACGAGCCTGAATATTTGAAAAAATGGAAAATTTCGTGTTTTCTTAGTGATTTTTCAAAAATTTTGTTTTAATGTTTCTTTTTAAGGCTCTGAGACGGAAATGTTATGATTGGTAAAGCCTTCAGAAATAAAAAAACAAATTGAAATCGAATAATACCTTCTGATCCAGAAACAAGCCTAAAAAATCGAAGAAGTTGAGAATTTCAGGTTTTTTTTCGAATTTTTAACATTTTTGGTTCAATGTACTTTTTCAGGCTACGGAACGGAGAAGTTACGTTTAGTGAAGACTTCAAAGCAAAAAAAAAAAAAACTTTTTGAAATAAAACAATATATTCCGATCGCGCAACGAACCTACATATTTAAAAAAATGTAAACTTTAAGCCCTTTTTCAGCTTTTTTTTTCTTTTAGTTTAACAATCCTCATAAGTTCGGTATGAAATACTAACGAAAGAACGTTTGTTTATAAAATAAATGTGATATTTTAGTACTAGCTTGTCTTGAAATTGTCCACATGGCCCTTTAATCCCGCGTGACTCATGCTTGCTTATGCCGCTCAGTACAGTGTATGCATCTAATACGCCCCATTAGCACCTCACGATCTTGAATTTATGAGCTTTTTCGTTGGTTTGTGTCTATAGGTATCTTACTTAAATGAATAAAGCAGTCGTGCTGGCATCAGTATTTCTCAATGTTTCTAACGTGCGTGTGATGTCTTTTTGCTCTGTTTAACGTGTTTCAAACATGAATCCATCTTTGCAGAAAAGAATTACGAGAAAGTCCCTTGAGTGCCCTATATTTTTCCACCCGAGAGATTTGCCAACAAATAAGCTCCTTACTTATGAAAATGTACTTCAAAGTTGCTTTCAAAAGAGATTTGAGTTACCTAGAAAAGTCAATAACACGAAAATGAGTTTTTCCATTGTTAAGGACAAAAAGTTAAATGTATCTTTGATAAGACCTCGATTCCTACAGTTTCCCAGAAAAGATTTGCTCAGCTCATTGATATCTTCTACAAAAAATATCTCAATTTCATGAGCTCTTATAACCGAGACAAGGATAAACTAAAGTTTAAAGAAAGGATTGATAAATTTAAAAGTGAAGAAGGAAACTCTTTGACGTCTCTGCCTGTAAGTGCGAAAAGAATGTTATTTGCACTTGTAAAAAGACCTTAGACATTTGTGAATGTCCAATTTACATGAAATGTACGTGTGAAAAATCTGAAAAGATACTGATATCTGAACAAAGATTTCACTATCTTCAGAGGAAACATGGCATAGGAAAAATTGAAACTTTGGACCAAATGATTTGTCAAATCGTGACCCCGGCCCACTCTCACATTCCAGATGGCTCACTTGTGCAAATAGAGTTCTTAGACTGTACGTAAGTGTATCGATCCTATCAGGTGAGTTAAAACACATAGTGACTTTTTATTTTGCGATGTTACATGTCGGTCTGGTTTGAAATAAAGAACCGCAAAAATTTCACAGACGGTGCCATTCATGTTTACAGAACAATTCAAACCTGTCGATACTTACCTGACAATCTAATTAATGGCAATGGTGTTTGATGACAGGAGGCGCATAAGAGAACTAGCGTTTAAAAGTGTGTTAAAAGCCAGAAAGTTTCTTTCTAAAGGCAAAAGCATTAGAAACTTTGTCATTCCATCTCTAAATTTCGAAGCAGAAGATTACACAGAGATTATTAATTGGAACACGACAAAGCTATCTTCTCCACCTTTTCTTCGAAATGGTCATAACAAAGACATTGAAAAATTTATTGTAACAGGCACTATACCCGACTGGGATATAAAACTATTCCCCTGCCATACGCAAGCTGTCAAAAGATGTGTGAAGTTAGTGACGGAGGCTTCACTCAAAGTGTGTGGATTTAAATCAAGAGATGGCTACATAAAAGCAACATTGAAATCCAGATCAATTATGCCCGAATTTTCCAAAAAATCTGATTATAAATTAGCTTCCACAAGAAACACTTAAAACAATAAGACTTGTATACTGGATTGTAAATTTGGTAAATATTTTATAACTTTCTATTATTTGAAAATATTTCATTATTGTAAAGAATGATAGTTTTGCATGTTTAGAAGATACCTTAAAAGTCAAGAAATAAATTAATGTTTATGTTTATTATAGGGTTTTTTAAAAGGCTTTTCCCTGTAACACCGGGGGGAAAAACAGCAAGAACAATTTTATTTTTAATCACTAAGAAAAGATGAAATTCTCCCTTTTTTACTCTTCATTCTTGTTCCTGGATCAGAAGGTATTATTCGATTTCAACATGTTTTTTTTTAATTTCTGAAGGCTTCACCAATCGTAACTTTTCCGTCTTAGAGTATTAAAAAGAAACGTTGTCCGAGCAAACATTTTAAAAAATCGCTAAAAACATGAAATTTTCCATTTTTTTCAAATTTTTAGGCTCGTTGCGGGATCGGAAGATATTATCCGATTTTAAAAATTTTTGTTATGTTTTGTAAGTCTTCACCAATCGCAACTTTTCTGCAGCATTACGATTCGAAAGTAAAAACTTTGTTTTTTTCGCTCCACCCTAGTGTGTAGGTGTATGTGTGTGTAGGTGTATGTGTGTATAGGTGTATGTGTGTATAGGTGTATGTGTGTGTGTTTGTGTGTATGTGCGCGTGTGTGTGTAGTTGTGTATGTATGCGCGTGTGTGTAGGACATGGATGCAACCTGGAGAAGGCTCTCGCTATAGGTGCAGCATCGTGAGGAGCCCGCCTGTCCACGGTGATGGTGCAGAGGGTGGCGGTGAGAAAATAAAATGATAGGACATCAAAAACAGTCAAATGAAAGCAATAAGCAATCGTGATTGCTCAATAAATTCCGTGCCTGCTTCTAGCATAATAATTAACTGAAACACACACATTAGGATTATCTTAATTTTCCTCCAGTGTGTATTACAATACACGCAGAAGATTATCACAATCATGAATATTATCCTAATTCATCTTCGCATATCACAATACGTACGAAAGAACATTCTCGGAACCTATCCCTAGCAGTGATTCATCTGCGCTAGAGATGCCTCGTTATCAATTAATTTCCTCAGAGGAAAACGCACTTTGTTAAGCAATACAAAACAACAACGATAGGTTAGCTAATTCTTTCTCGTCTTCAAGTCGAGTGATTGAATTTGTAACTCCATTTCCTTGAAGATCTTTGTTATGGACCGGGAATCGGATGTTTCATTAACCATTGGAAATGAGCTTCAAAGGGTGCTTAAGTAATGGAAGAAATGGAATTTGGGATTTGGCTGCTGGGCTTTATGGATGGTTTGGTTATAAATAGTGATTTCGTGTTCGCTCACTGAAGTGTTCATTAGGGAAAAAAAGAGTTCTCATTAGCAATATTGATTTAAATACGACAGCAATAGTTTTACTATTTGCTTGTTTATCTAGTTGTATTGTAAACAGGCCTGACGAGAGGCCATGTCAGCAGAGTCTGAAACTAGGAGTGCGGGAGGCTTTTTTGGGGGGGGGGGGGCGACACTGACGCAAAAAAAAAGAAAGAAGGAAAAGAAGGTAAGAAAAAAATAAAGGAAAAAGAAGAAGAAGGAAAAAAAGGGGGGGAGTACACCGAATAAGAGAAAACGTAAAGATTAAGTAAAATATACTTTTCTGATATTTACCATTATAACACTTCAAATAGAGTTAATTGTTTTCTAGTTAGCAATTTTGATTTTTTTTCTCCCCCCCCCCCCACTTTTTTTTATTATTTTCCCTTTTCTTTTCTCCCCTTTTTTTTCTTCTTTTCCCCTTTTCTGTTCTTTTACTTTTTTCTTTTTTTGGGGGGCGGGAGGGGCTCGGTGACATAATTGACAAGGGGACCACCTTGGCTCTCTGCGGCCCTGATTGTAAATTTAGTTTCTTTGATTCCAAGGGGAAGAATATTAGCTAGATCTTTTTTAACTTTACGCATCCCATGTTTTTTTTCTAACTTGTGTACAAAGTAATGCGCAATATTTTTAGTCCTATTGCGAATAATAGCTTGTGATTACAAATATATCGCTAAACATGTTGCTATGATATTGTCGAGTTAATCATTTAGTTCTTGAATACAATCACCAAACATAAAATTAAACATATTTAGTTGATTTTGAAGCGATTTTTTCTTGATAAGAAAAAAAAAAGATGAAATGTATATTGATTAAAATTAGTCATAACCTTTGTGTACCGTTCTTTTTCTTTACAATACTTCCTTTACTTAGTAAAAGGAAGTACAAATAGCGAAACAATCTCAGTGAACGAATCTCAATGAAAAACCACCGCCATCCTTACTGATCGGTGATGAGAAATCACTGCGACGAAATCACTTCAACTCAACTCTATGAAACTGAACTTAAATATATTTGCTAAATTTTCAACGCCGAGGATTTGAATGAATATTTCTCACCAAGCGAAATATTTTCTTCTTAGACTCTTTTCTATGCGTGCACAGTGCAAATGCTGTCATTGTTCCCTGCCACAAAATATGCCATTGAAAAATATAACAAAATCTTTCAACTACCGGGGTGACATCATTTATTTCTTGCTTTACTTAGAAAGCCATTATTTCATAAACTTTCTACCTAAAGAAATATTAGGTTGAAAACAGATACTCCAACAAAGGGAAAATTTTGGAAGAACGTGAGAGTTACAATATTTTACAACCTATCCCAAGGAATAGTTTACGAGGATATAAAATTCCACACAAAGAAACGGTCTCAGACACTGCGAACAAATCATTGTCGCACTTCCGGTAAGGGCAATTAATATACTAAAGAAGTCCGGAACACATGGAACAGCATAAGCTGCGACACATGCTTGCTGAAAAAGAGCAATATATTTCTTTTAGCTTAAAAATCTTCCTTCCTTTGTTTATTTCGAGGAAATTGGACGTTAAGTCACAATAATTAAGGTCCTTTGTACTAAACAAAATATTCATTAAATATACTTTTTTTATGCTTTAAGCATTCAATTGTTTTATAACAATAGTTAAGTAATTGTAGTAGTAAATTAAAGTTCATTTTTCCATTCTTTATTTTATTTATTTATTTATTCATTTTAATATGCAATTAGGAGGCACACGTGTTATGTATTTTTTCTCTGAAAGTACCAATCCATAAAATACACCGCCAACTCAGTTATTCTTGCCGAGGACTGCAGTTTCGTGTTTATTAGCACTCGTCAGTCCGGCATAGGAAGTGACTGAGCTGGAGGTGGAAAACCTCTTAAGGAAGCCAAGAGTGCCAAACAAACTGGTAGCTAATACAGAATTAGCACTGACCAGACGAGTGACCGAAGCAATGGTTCGGTTCAACTCGAAGATTGAAGGCAAGGCATGGTATTTTCAGTAAGTTACAGCCCTATATAAGTACGAAACTGCAGGCCTCGGCTGGAATGACCGAGTTGGCTGTGTATTTCATGTGTTTCTGCCTAAGCCCTGGCTATAGGGCTATAACTTACTAAAAATACCAACCCATTTTTAAATTTACAATAATATTATGTGTTACGTCACTATAAACGGATTTGTAGAGTGTCAAATCCATTAGTAGTGATGTAATGGTTTATTACTATTGAAAACTAACGATTGATAGACTGCCATATTCATCAACAGTAAGAAAACTTGATTATTTTAAGCCAAATTTGATTAAAGCTGCTTAAAAGCTACTTGATTAGCAATACCATCCTTATTTCGTCATTTTAATGAACTTTTAGGTTGAAAAAAGTCTAAAATTTCATTAAAACGAAAAATATTCCGATAAACAATTAAATTAAATTTTAAAATTAGGGCATGAGAAAGGAACATGGAGGCGACGTACACAATATTCTTCTGTTCTAGTTAAATTATAAAGCAAACATTTCTCTTATTTCAGCGACTTTTGGAAATACACCAACTAGTGCAAAGTGATGTTAGTATTATAGCGGAAGGGTACCCTTTTGTGAATTATTTGCGAAAATTTTCCGTTAAAACCGGCACTCATTTATACAGTTTAGTAAATTTATGGATAAGGTGGGCAGTTTTATTGAAAATCAGAGTTTTTTTTTTCTTTGGCAACTGATTTCTTCGTCTGATAGGTTTTTTTTATGAAGCACTTAAAAGACATTTCCGCGAATGACACACAAAAGATTTGTTTAACTTAATTTTATTATTTTTTATTTTTTTAACGACACCTAAACACAGGAATAGCAATTTAATGAGTTAGTAAAGAAATAGGAAAAGCAGCAAGTTCATTACATTTAATTTTCGATGTTTTCAAACCAAAATTAACGAATGACTTTCTAACCTTTAGTTTGTACATTATTTTATGAATAATTTATAGCAAAAATCTGTATCTATCAAACGTATTTTAATCTTATTTCTTTTATTCATTTATTCTTTTTTGATTTAAATCCAACTGTTTATTCCTCCTAAATGAAAAACGTCGCTTTTTTGAGCTCAACTTTCTAAATTTCATTCATTTTTACGCTAGTTATACTTTTCTTTTTTATTTCGTTAATATTTTTATAGTCGATTAGTATATTTCTGTTAAAATTGTACTTCTACCGGAAAGTAAAATTTCAATTTAAATGTTCAACGTAACCTAGACAACAAATTGCCTGAAACATGAATTAATTTTTCATTAAAAGCATTTTTGTAAAATTAAAATTGAAATTCTGAGAAGAAAAAAAACTTAGCATGCCTCTTGATTAAAAATATTTTATCATTTGTAATGTGGAAAATTTATTATTACAAAAAAGTTTCGAAAAACTGGAACATTCTTTTTACAGAGTAAATATTTGGTTCAACTAAGCATCAAACTTTAATTTCATCTTTGTTGAATTTTTAAAGTAATTTAAAGTATTTCTTCAAAAGTGATGTTTATTTGACTTTAATTAAAAAATATAGGTAGAGTATTGCTAGTTCCTTAACTAGTTTGGTATAGGATACCAAATAAATACCTTTGTGCTGAACAGTAGAGTAAGAAATAAACAACGTCAGAAAAGCACAAATTCGCAGATTACTGCAGACACGCGTTTCGGCGTTACAGGGAACGCCTTTTTCAATGCAAAAATTAATGAACTTATGGCTGAAAAGAAAGCTCATTACTTTTTGCATTGAAAAACGCGTTTCCTGTAACGCCGAAACACGTGTCTGCAGTAATCTGCGAATTTGCGCTTTTCTGACGTTGTTTATTTCTTACTCCAGTTTGGTATAGTTCTTTTACGCTTTGTAATGAGCTGCCATGAACTAAGTATGCTCCATTTTAATTCTGTTTGATTATTTTTAATTGGTAGTTTATTATAATATGCATAACATAGTTTTTAAGACAAAAAAAAAGTCGTAGCATATGTCTATATATGTTTTTCATAAAAACTATAATTTTAAGTAGATAGTGTACTTCATAAAGAAACGTGGTAAAGCATATGATAAATTTTAATGAGTATAATTACATTTTTCCACATAGCTCTTATTCTAGGGACAGAAAATAAGTAGTACTAATGACAAAATATTTATTTGAAAAAAACTTACATATTTGAATTGCAACCATTGAATAGCAGAAGAAAAAAAGGGTATACCTAATTAGTTGCTTTTCCAATTCACAAAAAAAGGGGGGAGGGGAGGGGAGCGTACTGGAGCTTACTAGCATTGGAGCTTTTGGTGACAGCAGGATTATAAATACATTCCTGATAGCAGTTTATATAGTCTTCAACCTCTAATTAAAAAAATGCGTGCATAATTGCTTTCATGTAGTCTGCTCAATCTCAAAACAGTATTTATAGGGAAAAAATTATCCTGCAAGGAAATCTGTTTTATGTCCATCTTTAGCAAAAAACGAATAGCTAAGATTTAAAAAATGAGATTATTTGATGTGATCTCAAGTAGGAGAATGGGAAGCAAAGTGCAATAGTTAAGTTGACTGAGCTTTTTCAAAATAAACAAATTGGAAATTTATTTCGATGATTACAGTACAAAAAGAAAAAAACACACTGTATTTTTTAATAAAACTTTCATTGAAATAGTATTTTGTATTTTTGGCAGTAAATTTTCGCTTTTAATAAAAAAAAGTGGATTTTTTTTATGGGGCAATGTGAAAAATGAAATATTTTTGTCATGAAATATTTTCTATTTGGTTATAAAAAATATTTTTTGATCAAAAGAAGTAGTAAATAAAAGGTTGAAAGAATAAATGAAAAGATACTGATAAAAATAAACGAACAATTAAATGATTTATTTTTTTAATGTATGAGGAAAAATAAATGAGTGAGTAAAAAAGTGAATAAACGAATAAATAAGTGAATTATTAAATTAAGGTATGGTAATAAAGAATTTAGTAAAAAAAACGTAATATATGCAACAAATGATTGAATAACAAACGAAGCTAACTATTTCACCTTGCACCAACCACTTTGCCCTGCATGAACTTGACTAACTGCACAAAACAATAAAAATAAAAATAAGTTTAATATTACCTAAATAAATGCAGCACAGAATGTTAGTAGTTCTCAATTAACGTTTAAAACGTTAATAGCAAGAACTTTATCATTTAATCATATGAAAAATAATTTTTGACTCACAACAAAATATTACAATATGGGTATTAATTTTCCAAAATTGCTTGCATTATCATATTCCTTGATTTTCAGAGTTAGTTTTTTCTTAACTGGAATAGATTACATGTGTTACTTTATAGTTAAAAAATATTTCTAGATAGGTGGCGCTAAAAGCAGAGTCAATACTTCACCATTTCACTTTGCCTCCTATTCCTCTACTAGTGCAAGAAGTTACATATTTTTTATCTACACATAAAGGAAGTTTTTCATATGGTTTTAGAGATGGAAGAATTGTTTTTTAACAGTTCACGTAATCTATTAATTTGGTCTCTGTTTTTTAATAAATACTTTTCACTTTATAACTGGGTTAAGACGTACTTGCCTTGACACTGATTTTACTGTTTAACAAAACCAAAGACAGTTAAGCTCGACGAATATCCCATGCATTTGTTTCGACTTTGTATCGAATATATTCTTAACTATAAGAAAATGGCGCCATGAGAGAACAAATCTAAAAACGCACCCTCAAAAGGATTCATGCACATTAAATTCATGTCTATAGTACGAAATGAAAATATGGTAGTTTTATTTACCTTTGAAATCTGATCGAAAATTATATTAAAAAAATAATAATAATAATAATTTGAATTTTGACATCTTGAATTCAAATTATGTTTTTCGCAATCACGGGTGTGTGTATGTAGACGTGTGTGTTTGTGTGTGGGGTATGTGTGTTTGTGTGTAGGGGTATGTGTATGTGTGTAGGCATGTGTGTTTGTGTCTGTGTGCTGGCATAAGTGTGAGGGTAGTTGTGTGAATGAATGTGTGTGGAGGGGGTATGTGTATGTGTGTGTAGGCATATGTGTTTGTGTCTGTGTGCAGGCATGAGTGTAAGGGTAGTTGTGTGTATGTTTTTGTGTGTGTGTATGTATAGGTGTCTGTATGTATGCGTGTGTGTATGTGTTTGTGTGTGTGTATGTATAGGTGTCTGTATGTATGCGTGTGTGTATGTGTTTATGTGTGTGTGTATGTGTGCGTGTAGTTGTGTATGTACGCGCGTGTGTGTAGGTCATGGATGCAACATGGAGACGGCTTTCGCTACAGGAGCAACATCGTGAGGAGCCGGTCGACGGTGATGGTGCGGAGGGTGGTGGTGGGAAAATAAAATGATAGGACGCCAAAAACAGTCAAATGAAAGCAATAAGCAATCGTGATTGCTCAATAATAAGTCCCAAAAAATAGAAAGTGATGAATGAAATATTTAAAGAGAGAATAATACTCATGGGAAAGAGCTACATAGATCACAAATCCGCGAAGAAGAGCATAAAATCTATCGTTAGAATCACGATTTAAAAAAAATATCTCTGCTGACATTTGATTTCATATGAAGTTTAAGTACACGCAATGAATTTTCCGCATAGAACCGAAAGATACTTTAGAATTCTACTTTGTTTTAATAAAATTAGTAAAATGCTCTGTCTTTAACTTTTTTTACCCCAAAAGTTAATTTATTTTTGCTGTAGTTCGTGCTTGAGATTTCTACCCCCCTCCTTTTTTTTAAATTCATCAGGCTTTTTATATATGTACTAGCTGCGTTGCCCGGCTTTGCACGGTCCACCTCGAAAATAAAAGTTATGTCAAGTGACGCGAGTTCTACACTCAGGCTTGAACCAAAAAAAAAAAAAGTCACTGAAATTTTGCGGCAGATTGCGGAAAAATCACAAAAAGCAAACATTTTAAATCCCCTGATTACAGGAAAAGCCTCAAAATAAAAACAAGAATTTTACCTGTTCATATTCGAGAAAAAAAAAATGGCAACAGATCGTTTATCTCAATGATTTTCTTCACGCTATACATTTTAATAAAAGCATTGTTGCGGAAAGTTGAGATGAAGTACTTAATAAAAATTTGAATGGAGGAAAGCCTTCGAAAAATAGGGATTTGATTTTGAAATCTAAGAGTCATAATTAATAGTTTTTAATTGATATCTCCGCTAATTATTATCGAGGGATTATGTTAAATAGCCAAACATGAAGACGGGAGGATTATGAATCCATCGATACCTGGTTCGATGGTCAGTTCACTGTCGTTCGGGAGAAGAAGCTTGAACATACATAGATACATAGATACGCTCAGTTTTTAATTATATAAGAGATGTACACTTCTGTATGATTTCCGTGCACATTATTTTACAAGTAAATGTAGACCTACCATATATTGTACTTCAATTTCGGCACTTCTGTCACATAGAACTTTTTATATTTTGACTAAGAAGTTCTTTGTAACTTTGAAACACATGCTTTAGACATGTTCCAAATGTTTACTCGTAAAAATGTACTAACGAAATGCTTTCGATTTTAATTTAATTATGTAAATGAATTACTTAAGTTTTATTTCAAATTTTAATCATAACAGATAAGATAGTTTTGCACAAAAATGATTTCAGAACAACTTTTCTTTGTAAATAAAAATATTGATTGCAGATTTGTTAGTTTTTTCAGTCAAAAAAATATTTTTATTCGTAAAAATTTAATAACGTGATAATTTTTGTGTAATTAAATGATTTATGTAATTGAAACACTTAATTTTTATTTTAAAGTTTGATTCATAGCACGGAGTTTTTTTTTTTTTTTTTTGAATGCTTTTAACTGTTAAAAATGCTCTTATAAGCCTTCCCAATATGCAACAATATTTCAGGTTAAACAATGTTCCTTTTCTAATCTGGAGGCTTTAAGTTATTGCTTTATTATTTGATCTCATTACTTTAACAAACGTATGCTTAAAGTTCCAGTACCTCAAAGTTTTAAAATATTCTTGGAGATGAAAATGAATAATTTCCACTCCCCAGCATCATTATCATTTCCAAGCAGTCATTTCCAATGACTCGTTTAACGTCTTACCGCAAAGATTATTAATAAACTTTGAAGATTAAACTACAATTTTAAGCCACTTTGCGATACTTTCTACCAATTGAAGCGAAACTCATCGTTACATATAACTTTAATTTTGAAAGTATTGTCGTGAGAGCAGAAATTAATTAATGTTGCAATTTTCTGAAGGAAAGTGGTGTAGCTCATATGGACGGTTAGAAGAGTAGTGGCCTAAGTTAAAATACGTATTACAATTTAAGTTAGGCATGGATTTTAATTTATCTTTTGTCCAAAAAAAAGTGTTATTATTTACTTTTTTTGTTGGGACGAAGTCTCAGATATCATACAATCCCCCTTCCACCTTAAGACTTGACTACGATATTACACGGTACACATTGCCTTGATTTACATTATTTAAAAGTTTCGTATAATAAGGTTTCGATATAGCACGAAACATGGCTTTTAGACAACATGGTACATATTTTCTTGAATTAAGTTATGTACAGTAATATTGTAATTTTATTTATTTTTATGTACATACATAACTAGTATGTTGTGGAAATCACGGAACTTTCTTCTATATTTTTCTTATAATTCTGATCCCTCCCCATGCTTGGCGAAGAAGCAATATCCCCAAAAAAACGAAATTACACATGCAAACACTTGACGACCGTCCTAATGTCTGAATTATTGCAAAAGCAAAGCAAAAAGCGAAAAATTGAAAGTTATTTTAAAAACCTTGCTTGAATTAATTACAAATATTTTATTTGTTAACAAATATAAGATGGCAACAGTTAAAACTTGAAATCATTGAGATAATATTTATCAGCTCTTATACCCTCAAAGGGCTACTTGTCGATAAATTTTTGTTTGATTCCGTTAATTATTTCTTGAGATAGAGCAGTCACAATCAAACACAAAAAACGTTCTATAGCTCAGCCCCCATTTGAGATATTGACACAAAAATTGAATCAGCACCTGCTCCCGTTAGGGACAACATATGAACCAAATTTTGTTTGATTCTGCCAGTTACTTCCTGGGTAATAGCAGGCACGCGTAACTCAAGAAACGTTCCATTGCTCCACCCCCCTTGGAAGAATTCGCGCCAAAAATCAATGGGGACAAGTTTACATAGGGGCACATATGTGTACCAAATCTTGTTCGATTTCATGCAGTAGGTTTTGCTGTAGAGCGGCCAAAATAACTGGTCACACACATACGTGACACACACACACACGGACACACACACACTCACACAGACAGACAGACATTTTCCAAAAATGGTCGAAATGAACTCAGCACACCTTAAAACGTTCAAATCCGTCAAAATTCGAAATTCGAAAATTTGCACGATTTCAATACTTTCTTCTATATCTTTATCTTCCTTATCTTTACTAATAATAAAGCAGAAAGTCTTTCTGTCCGGAGGATGTCTGGATGTCTGGATCTCTGTGACGCGCATAGCGCCTAGACCGTTCGGCCGATTTTCATGAAATTTGGCACAAAGTTAGTTTGTAGCAGGTGGGGGAGTTGTGCACCTCGAAGCGATTTTTCGAAAATTCGCTGTGGTTCTTTTTCTATTCCAATTTTAAGAAAAAAACTATCATAGGACGGACGAGTAAATTACGAAATTTTCATAACGTGGAACCGTAACATGGGCACAAGCCAATTTGCGAGATACGAAATTATCATAAGGTGGAATTGTAACGTGGGTACAAGCAAATTGGCGAGAAAATTCATCATACATTATTTGTAAATATACAGGCGAACCAAAAGACCTTTTAATTTTTCTATTACGGGCAAAGCCGTGCGGGTGCCACTAGTATTAGATATAGAAGAAAGTAAAAATAAATAAAACAATAATTTAAATAAATCAATAGAGTATTGGATAACACAGCTTCGATATAGCACGGTAGGAATCAACCGTGTTACACGAAGGACGCCTGTACTAAACAGTGTGAAGTGTTGCAAGGTGACCCCACATGGTTCAAATTGAATCCCAGTGATAGAAACTGCAACGTAAGCCAATTATCTCAACTTTAAGTAACGTAATGACAACAAAATAAGTACAACTGTTTTTTTTTTCTCTGTTGTATCAAATAGCCCACCAAAGCAATAAGTACTTTTCCGTTTCGGGTATATCGGAATTGGCAACATTATTGGCAACCTATTTGCTTTCCATCTTGGCGAAAATAGAAAAAAAAAACGCTTTCGTTGCCAACATGTTTACTCCGCTTTCTCTACATTTACATTTTCATTGAATTTTAAAAGCTCATTGATGACTCTAAAAACTTATTTCGCCGGTTATTTTACATTTAAATGGAGCACCTGAAGATGTTTTGTCTACTTAATGAACTATTTCAGGAAGTATATGATGCTTAAAACTTGCCTTTTTAGTATCGCGGATTTTTTTATTGTTAATGGCTTCATCAAAATGTTTAGATTGTTATTTTTCATTAAGTGGAACTAGGAACTTTTTGTAATTTTGAATGACTTGCTTTGCTAAAAAAAATTTTATTATCGCAAAAAAGGTAGCTTTCTGTAACTTTGAGGATGGTGATCTTTTCTAATAATAAAGCTGAAAGTCTCTGTCAGGATCCATCTCTGGCCGGATCTCTGTCTGTCAGGATCTCTGTGACGCGCATAGCGCCTAGACCGTTCGGCCGATTTTCATGACCTTTGGCACAAAGTTGATTTGTAGCATGGGGGTGTGCACCAAAAACGATTTTTCGAAAATTCGCTGTGGTTCTTTTTTTATTCCAATTTTAAGAACAAAATTATCATAAGATGGGCGAGTAAATTACGAAATTATCATAACGTTGAACCGTAACATGGGCACAAGCCAATTGGCGAGAAAATTCACCATACATTATTTGTAAATATACAGGCGAACGAAGAGACCTTTTAATTTTCTATTACGGGCAAAGCCGTGCGGATACCACCAGTAGAGAATTAAACATAAAAAAAAAAAAAATCGCCAAGACGAAAAATTTGCCAAGTGACGTATTTATAACGAAAAAGTACCGAACAATAAAAAAAATTGAACTAAGCCGGAAAATATCCTTAAAAAAGATTGGATTTTATTCCATACTAACACCGTGATGTGTATACGATCATATGTCATAATAAGACACAAAAAAATATGTTTTTACTTCTAGCTTACTTTCAAGAAGCTGCACATATTTATCTTTTAGAATTCTTGTATTATTTTCGTAACATCATCTGCTCTTTTCAAGCTGCTTCTGACAGTATTTTCCCTCCTATTCAAGGAAAGGAACAAAGCTCCTGCTCGCAAAAGAATTTCAATATTTGTTTATGAAAACATATACTTGTACGTGCAACGGTGATAAGTCTTGCGAACAGCGTGGAAATGAATGGAAGGGGGAGAAGGAAAATGAAATGCAAATAAAGACTTGGAGCCTGTTCCGGAAAGATAAACTGAACCGCTAACAACGGCGAATGCCTGCTTCTAAGGCTGAACGAAACTGTATCAGGAAAACAGCACTAGTGAACGCACACACGCCTGTATATACAATGTAACTTTGATTTAATGACACCCGATTAAACGATTTCCTTGATTTAACGATAACTGTTTTCCAGTCTCGTTAAATCGGGGTTATACTGCGTGCATATATATATATATATATATATATATATATATATATATATATATATATATATATATATATATATATATATATATATATGGTAAAAGCGCCATATTTCGCCCCCTTCCTGTTTTTGGCCTTTGCAAAAATAAAAATGTGTAACTTCCCCAACTAAGACTACGCACAGTATTTAAGAGCCAGTTTTTTTTTAAGGATCAGGCAGGCTGGATAGTTGACATTTTTGATTTTGCTGAAATTTTCAAGATATGTCCATTATTTAAAACTACTAAACACGTGTTTTTTTATTTTTGCAAGAAAAAAAAATCTTAAACTTTTTGGAGGTCAAAGCGGGACTTAGTTCGCTTTTTCAAGGAAAACATACCGATTTACGTAGGCCAATACCTTTTACTTTGAGAGCGAACCGTGGCACTGCACTGAAAAAAATTTCAGACACGTTACTGAGTATTACCGTGTAACGTTTCGGGATTTTAATGGTTTTCATCCACTTCCTGGAAAAATCAAGTATCATTGTCAAAAAGTTTCCTGAATGGCTACAAGTTGCAGGAATGCAGACTTCTCTGTGTTGTAAAAAATATTTATAGCTCCCAGTTTAAAGATTAACTGAGAGTATTTATAAGGTGTATCGACTTAGTTTTAATTATGGGTTGTCCTGCTTGATTAAGCTCCCAAAGGGAGCGAATAAGTCTTTGGACTACTGAAATTTGCAAGAATTGCAATCATGCAAGATGCTTGATACTTACTTGCAATTCTGGCTTAGCTTTAGCCATGATTGTAAAACTGCTTCTGGAGCTGTTATGTTATTCCTATCTCAAATTCCTTTGAAGTTCTAGAGACACGACTGGCTTTAAACGTGAAAGTTTCAGGAAAATTTCAAGAAGGTTACTGAGTTTAAAGGGGAAACTTTCCTGGATTTTGCGAGATGTGTTACTGGTTGAAAATGGGCCCATCAGCTGCCTATTATTTTCCAGGAACGTTTCTTAATCGTTTTTACAATGTGGTAATTAATTTGTGTTCTTACTACATCCTCAATATCTGTTAGTACATAATTAGTAGTGGTTGACTCCTTTCGCAAAGGTCAGGGGTCACTCAAATTTGTACGAAAAGAAGTTTTTTTCTGCAACTTTGACCGTCGAAATCTTCTTGCGCCAGTAGTGAGTCACAGTAGTACATATTTCAGTAAATACATACCATAGAGTAGTATCCAAAAAGAGAAAGATTTGTGTGGCTGACATTTGGTGCACCGAAATATTTGACTTTGAAATCGCAGAAATCACAATATTGCATGGCTTTCAAGGTCATCAATTTCTTGCGCCAAGAGAGTCAGCTGATATGAAACTACCTGGAGAAGAAGCCTTTCTTGTCATAGAAACTCAATTCGTTAACAGACCTATGGCATATGTTTCAAATTTTACATAATTTGACTCTAAACTTTACTCAAAGAGTGTTTTTCGGCACTTGTGAAAAAATGCGAATTACCTGCTTTTAAGTATTTATTACTATTATTTGTCACAATATTGTAATAAATTTTCATAAACTAACTAAAATGGTAACAAAAGACAACATAAACTAGGAACCAAATTGAAAATCAAGTCCATAAACTACTCAGTATGCAACAAAAACTCTATTTATCTAAGTTATAAAAATGCCCTTGTGAATGAAAAGTTAAATAAGAAATAACAACGTCAGATTACTGCAGAGACGTGCTTCGGCGTAACAAGGAACGCCTTTTTCAAATCAAAAGAAATCAGCTTGAGGATGAAAGGCATGCGACAAAAGACATTCCTTTTTTAGAATGTCTTTTCATCCATAAACTCATTTCTTTTGCGTTGAAAAAGGCGTTTTTTGTAACGCCGAAAAACGTGTCAACACACGTTACCATTTCTTATTATCTATTTGTCTACTTGGCCTGTCGACTTTTCTTAAAACATCCCGTCTTCCCTTTTCCATTTGAGAATTATGAATCTGCTTGAGTGTATAAGGTTCAAACTGGACCGAAAAACCTTTTATAAAGACCACGAATTTGAATGGATTTTTAAGAGGTTAGGCCCTTTCCAACAGCAAAAAAAAAAAAAAAAAAAACGCGCTTCACATATTAATAAAAGACGCACGATTATAATATTTTTATGAAAGGAGAGGAAACTGGTATGAAAGCATCTCCAGAAAGCACAAACTTATGACTAATTTTGTCTGTAATTTTTGATTTACCAAAGATGGTACGGTGCCGACTACATCGGTCAATCCCGGAGTGTGTACAAAGTTTGGAAATACAGGGTGACCGAAAAGTCCTTGACAGATTTAATAGTTCATAGAAAAGCGACGAATTGTCGTATCAAAATGTGTTTTGCACCAGAATGTTTCACAGGTGAAATATTTTTTAATACATCGTATTTAAAAAAAGAAAAAAAGTGTAAAAATAAGTAAATTACATTGGCAGCTGTGTCCTAAGAGTAAAAAAAAAAAAAAAAAAATGTATGACTGTGACGATACGGCGATTACTTATGATCCCTTTTCTATTCCTTTTTTTTTCTTTTTCTTTACGATGTTATTAAAATGCCATAACCTATAAAGTATCTCTACATAGTATAAAATGAAGCCCCCAAAAAGCGTCTGTGTGTTTGAACTCGCAAAACTCGAGAACTACCCGGCCGATTGCTCTGAAATTTTCACAATTTGTTCCTTTAAGTCCTGAAAAAGGTTTGCAGACCAGTTCGAATAAAATTCGATGAATAGTTCTTTTTTTTTTAAATTCCAATTTACGTCCAATTTTCACATAAATTCTCAAATATGGGGGGGAAAAATTACTTGCACATATTAATATTACGTATCGTTAGAAAGGGTAGAATTTTCCGCGTTCTACGCGATTTCTTTCAATGCTCTAACTTTATTATGGCGGAGTTTTTTGCGTTTTTCGCTCGATTTTTTTAGGCTTAGCTGAAATTTAGGCACTACTTTCTTCATTAAATAAATCAATAAAAAGTAAAGGAATTAATTGTCCCACAGATTTCTTTTTGACGCCATTAGAAAAAGCGACCTTTTTTACTCCAGATCTAACACGACCTATGGTCGAAAAAATAAGCTTTTATCTCGAAAAGGAAAAAGTTACAAGCCTTTTTAAATCAAGTTTAAGAAATTTTGATTCCATTCAAATTGTGAACCATTTTCTTTCGCATTTTAATTCCTTAAACTTATTTTATTTTGTGTTTCCATGGTTACGCATTTTAAATCAATCTCTCAGCATTTAACTTCTTAAAAGTATTTTAATATCTGTCGTCATTGTTTGGAAGGGAAATCATGATGTTTTTTTTATTTGTTTTTTACGCCTGATTGTTGAATATACGTCACTTGACACACTTTTTATATTCAAGATGGAGCAGGCAAAGCCGGGCAACGCAGCTAGTTAAAGTATAAACCGACAAACTGTTGATTTTCAATGAATTCTTAAAATGTGACAAAGATCTTTCGGACACCCTGCATTATTAGGGAAAGAAAAAAATAAATTGTATTAATATTTATTTTATACTTAAAATGAGGCAGCTAAGGACATGTTGATGATCATTTCAATTGTATCAGGAAAAAAAAAATCTAAGCTTTACACAACTGAAGAAATTCAAGAAATAAAATTTGTTTTATAAGTTATCGCATTATGCTTTTAGATTACACATTTTCAATTAATAATCTATAGAAATTAGAGAAAGAAAAATAAGTCGTGGAAAGAAATGTTGTTAATGCTTGGTTTTCTAATCTCATCAGTTTTAAAATAAATTCAAATTAACAAACGAAAGTAGTAAAAAGTAACATTCTGAACCTTCCATACGATAATGGAAATTCCCTGGTCTGCATAAATTAGCAAAACTTAAAAAAGCAACGCAATAAACATCATCGCCAGTGAATCAGTTTCTTCTAAATAATGTTGCGAATAAATGAACATTTCGTTCCAAACATTTACTAAAGCAATAATTTTTAAGTACCACCATTTCCAAACAAATATTCACTAATAGGCATTGGGGCTATGGGAACTGGCATTTGTTCTAAATATTTTCCTTCACTTTTTTTAAACTGAGCTCCGAAAACGTTTTCAAATTCTTTGGAAGAATTGACTTCATTATAAAATAGATACTGTAGAAGGCTCAATACTTTTCTAATTTAATTTCGTAAAATGAGAGATTATGCCTCTGAATTGAGCTTTTTTTTTTAGTGGCGGAGTTTGCTTTGCCTTTTCATTTGCTTTAAATGTTGCAGCTTTTCACTGCAGTTGTTTCTTTTGGGGAGTTTAGGAAATTCAAACATATTTGAGCAATTAAATGTTTACTAATGATAAAGCATTTATTTCATTTTTCTCTTTCGTTGTTCATTGCTTGATTTCTTTACGATAGTGTAACTAAACTCCTTCTATTGGGGGGGGGGGTAAGGGATTAGATCATATTAATGTACTAACTGGATGTAAAAGATTCTACAGTGGTGGTAAAAAAAAATGCGTCACCCGCGCCGCAAAGGAGAGGAATATCAACCCGACTGCATTCAACACCCCGCATCCAGTATCCCAGATGATGTGGGGATGTATTTCTGATTAAGGAGTTGTTGGGCTTCACTTTGTGCAAGGAACAGTAAACGCTCAGGTGTATATTGGCATTTTGGAGGAGAAATTGCTTCCTACTATCCGGGATCACTTTACTTCAGTTCCAAAAGTCATTTTCCAGGCTGATTCTGCTCCGTGCCATAGGGCAAAACTGGTAAGTAACAATCAGGGAGGTAGAAGGGAGGAGATGAATCTTTACTATTTAGAAGTGGCAACGATTGTTCACTTTTTTAGAGGGCGCTGTCGGCGAAACGCTCCCGTCAATCGCAGCAGATCAATGTAAATTATGCTAAGGTTCTCATTTTTTTAGAGACAGCTATTAAAACAAAAAAATGAAAATAACTACTCGAAATTGGTTGTAATAAGGGGCTAATATAGTGGACGATGTACGGCTTTCGTCCACAGGAAGTTTGCACAGTATTTTGATGGAAAAAATTAATCTTATTTTTTATCACCAACTTGCCGAATTCGTCTGCTATTAATATTGCGCTCTGCGATGTTTTATTTTTTACGAGTTGGAATGTTTCTATTCCTGTAAATAAATGACGAAATGAGAATATAGTAGAATTAATTACGTAAATATTTTTTTAATTAGCTGTAAATTTTGTGACGTGTTTCGAGAACTAATTAAAGCGAAATAATTTTTGCTTTCACGACCTTTAGCAGATAAAAATAAATGTTAATGTTCTATTTACCTAACTTCAAGCTGATATTGATTATAATAATTTTAATCATGTATTTACTTACTGCTTAAACAGAACTATTATCATAATTTTTTTTATTGCATTTATTTCGACAACCAAATGAGAAAAAAAATCGAGAAACCTTATTCATTAAAAAAATTATACCTTGGAACGCTTTTCTGAGATATTTGTGGGGTTTTCTGTTGAAATTAATCAAGTTTTTGAAAATTACAATTTACTCTTATTGTATATTTACAATTTACTCTTATTGTATTATATGTATTTTTTAAATGAAAAGGGTTTCCAGATTTTTTTTTCGATTTGGTTGTAGAAAAAAATGCAATAATAATAAAAAAAAACAATGATAACAATTATGTCATGATGTTATGTTATGCAATGGTTTATTATAATCAATATCAGCTTAAAGTTAAGTAAATGGAACATTAACATTTATTTTTATCTGTTAAAGGTCGTGAAAGCAAAAAATTATTTCGCTTTAATTAGTTCTCGAAACATGTCACGAAATTTACAACTAATTAAAAAAATGTATTTACGTAAATAATTGTACTACATTTTGATTTTGTCAATTATTTACAGGAATAGAAAAATTCCAACTCGTAATAAATAAAACATCGCACAGCGCAATATTAATAGCAGACAAATTCGGCAAGTAGGTGATGAAAATAAAAATAAATTTTCCCATCACACTAACTTCCTGTAGACAAAAGCCGTACATCGTCCACTATATTGTCCCCTTATTACAACCAATTTCCAGTAGTTTCTTCCTCTTTTTTGCTTTAATAGCTGCCTCTAAAAAATGAGAAACATAGCATCATTTACATTGATCTGCTGCGATTGTCGGGAGCGGCTCGCCGACAGCGCTCTCTGGAAAATGTGAACAATCGTTACCACTTTTACACTAGCAAACCCGTAGAGCATTTCTCTCCTTCTTCCTACTCCGTGGTAACAATTTAAAAACCTTTATCCTACCATTAGACTTAAATTGACATGGGGTTAAGTAATTTTTTTTTTCTCAAAACTCACACACAGGTTCAGAAATGGAAAAATAAGCATGGGGTCAGCAGTTTGCCTTGCCCGGAAACAGCCCCGATCTACGTAAACAATTATCGGATTCCTCCTTTTAAATGTTTATTTCATAAGTTTTGCAGAATTTCACATACATTCATCATTAATCGGTCGACCAAAACTTCTCACATAATCCCATTGTTGTGAAAATGCGAGGGTGATGCAATTTTTTTTATACCAGCACTGTATTTACAGATACTTATATTTTAACTAGTTTCTTAGCTGTGCACATTTGAAGATTCTAGGTCTTTGCAAAATATGCAGAGTGTTCCGGTTTAACCTGCAAGGCCTACATTTTCGCGACCGTTAGTCCTAGATGCATACATCCAATTGCAAAAATGTTCAAAATCAGATACGGAGTTATGATATTGAAAGTTTGAAGCGAAAATAAACATAAATAAAAAATTTAAATTTTGACTTCTTATAGGGGGCCCCAGGTCCCCTAACTTATATTTGGTGAAATATAATCCTTTGAAAAATATTACTTCCAGATATTCGAGTTCAAAGCTTTAAAGGACCATACAGAAGATGAGATTGGAACTTATCAGCCTTTCAGAAGAATGAGTGGTTATCAAAAAAAAAAAAAAAAAGTATTTATATTTTTCATTGGTGTTCAAAAATAAATGCAAATGATATGCCATGATACGCAAAAACACACTACAAAACCTCGAACGATTTGAAAACCCACCGTCTATGCAGACATATCATTTTAAACCCTTGTTAACCACTATAGTTTCCCCCAAATGGTCATATTAATGGCGAGTGTAAAGTGGTATAAGTCACGAAACACTGCGTTTCACGCTCGGTGAATATTGATTGTACTAATGTCAAACTTTTTGTGTTAGAATTATTTTTCAATCGAGACTATTTCTCTAAATATTAGTTAGGGGACCTTGAGCCCATATAAAAAGTTAAATTTTGTATTTTTGACTCATTTTCATTTTTGCTTCAAACTTTCAATATCTTAACTCTGCATCTGATTTTGAACATTTTTGCAATTGGAAGTGTACATCTAGGACTAACGGTTGCGAAAATAGAGGTCTTATAGGTTAAACCGGAACACCCTGTATAATCTGTGTCTTGATGATTTTCCATAGAGTTACATAGCAATAACATAAACGGAATTAGTTTTTCATAAGGCAGCTTTGAAGATTTAATTCTTTGAACAATAATTCCAGCCGTTCTATTTGACACAGAAACTTAATCTGAGATATATGAAACATACCTGTTCAATGGTCCAAAAAATTAAAGCGTTTGTATTTCTTTTTTTTTTTTTTTTCTCAAAAAAAGAGCGATTGTATGTAAATATTTTGCTTTAAAATGAAATGGAAGAAACAATAAATTTTTTGAACTATTCATCATGAGGTTTACACCTCCAAGGGTCATAGAAATTATATATCTATGTTTACGAAAAAAGGCGAGTTTAAATGGTCGAATATGTAATTCCAAAGTTGAAATCAATCTCTTCTTCCTCTTTAAAAATGCAAGACAGCGTAAAAATTATCAAAAATGACACAAAAAGACCGCCAGTAAATGAAAAAATGCCACCAATCAACGGTTTTTCTAATTCTTTTAACGTTATTTATGCACGGTCTAATCAACATAGGGAGTTCAAAAACAAAATAAACTTATGTGAAAACATATTTGTGTTAATAGGTGGAAAATTTATAAGCATGCGAACAATTTTTGATGTTGACGCAATAATATAACAAATAAAATAACAACTTCTTCATATTAATGGTCACGCGTGATTGAAACAATTTTTGCTTCTTGTTCTAATAACACAGGCATGCGATAAAAAAAAATAAATAAATAATTTGAATTTTTACAACTGGAATTCAAATTATGTTTTTCGCAATCACAAGTATGTGTATGTAGGCGTGTGTGTGTGTGTCTGTGTGCAGGCATGAGTGTGTGGGTGTGTGTGTGTGTGTCTGTGTGCAGGCATGAGTGTTGTGGGTATGTGTGTGTAGACGTGGGATGTGTGTGTAGGTGTGTGTATGTATGCGTGTGTGTATGTATGCGCGTGTGCGTAGGTGTGTATATATGCGTGTTTGTAGGTATGTGTATGTATACGTGTGTGTGTAGGTGTGTGCATGTATGCGTGTGTGTGTAGGTGTGTGCATGTATGCGTGTGTGTGTAGGTGTGTGTATGTATGGGTGTGTGTATGTATGCGTGTGTGTAGGTGTGTGTGTGTGTAGGAATGTGTATGTATGCGTGTGTGTAGGTGTGTGTGTAGGTGTGTGTGTGTAGGTGTGTGTATGTATGCGTGTGTGTAGGTGTGTGTATATACGCGTGTGTGAAGGGTATGGACGCAACCTGGAGACTCTTTTCGCTTTAGGAGCAGCATCGTAAGGTCGGTCGACTATGATGCTGCAGAGGGAGGCGGGGGGAAAATAAAATCATAGGAACATCAAAACCGTCAAGTGAGAACAATAAGCAATGTGATTGCTCAAAAAAAACAAGATGAGTAATTGCTGAACTAGATGTAATTTTGCGTACTGGTTTCGGGAAAAATAATGAAAAAAATCATTAAACCTCGTCTTTACTCGTAATGAGTTATTTTTAACATTATTGTACAACTTTGTTCTTTTCAGTGAACCTTTCTTCAAATTGTGTAAAGTTTTACGAAGGAAGCCATATCTTGTCTTGTCAGATGAAATACGTTAGATTGTCACTACCACCCAGCTCAAAAGTTACAAATGCGTGAAAGGTAAAGATAGAGTAAGGATAAAATGATACTCAGTGCAATTATCTTTACTAATAATAAAGCTGAAAGTCTTTTTGTCTGGATGTCTGGATCTCTGTGACGCGCATAGCGCCTCGACCGTTCGACCGATTTTCATTACATTTGGCACAAAGTTAGTTTGTGGCATGTGGGTGAGCACCTCGAAGCGATTTTTCGAAAATTCCGTTTTGTTCTTTTTCCATTCCAATTTTAAGAACATTTTCCCGGGCAAAATTATCATAAGATGGACGAAATAAATTACCAAGTTATCATAAAGTGGAATCGTAAAATGGGCAAGTCAATTGGCGAGAAATTCACCATATATTTTTTGTAAATATATAGGCGAACCAAAGGACCTTTTAATTTTCTACTACAGGCAAAGCCGTGCGGGTGCCACTACTTTCTAATATTTTAGGTGCTTGATAATTTAACATTTTTTTTTAAATGAGGCTGTTTATTCTACTAAATAATCATAACAAATTACAAAAATTAATTAATGATTATTTCAAAACTTGTCGATTCCTTAGTAGCATTTTTTGCATATTTATTTGATTTTTGGTAATAAATTTAATGAAGTATTAGATAATTATCTCTTCCATGAACCCAATTCAAATAATAAAAACTAAGATAAAATTTGATAAATTTAAAATGTTTACCAACAATATCGCTAAAATACTCGTATATGCAGATTTTTTTTAATGAACTTTTTAACAGTAATACATTACTTCTCTTTCTAAAAAAATCTAAACTGCACACCTTGTGAAAATTTGAATATTTAGTGTGCAAAATTTACATTTCTCTAGAGATTCTCCCATAGATGTATTCTGGAAGAAATGGTAGAAAATGTGATGCCTGTTGAAAATTTACGAAGAAGAGTCTTCCTATTTTTATCTAAGGTGGTTGTACCTTTGAAGGCCAATTATAAATAAAATTATAGTTATTGTCATCAGTGAAAAAACGATTCCGAAACGTTCCTGGAAAATAATGAGCAGCTGATATGCCCAATTTCTGCCAGTAATATATCTTGCGAAAACCAGGAACGTTTTTCGATAAAAATTTTTGAAAAAAAAAAAAAAAAATGGAACCGACTTCAAAATTGCTCTAAAAAGTGAAAAATAATTTTACTCTTTAAACACCATCGATAATACTTTTAAACATAATTTTTGAAGTTGGCGCAAAAACGATCGATAAAATCATTCACAGCCATAACTCAACTACAAGTATAAATTTTACCAGGTCCAGTTTCTTCACTACCACATGCATTACGCACTGATGACAGCATATTTGAGTAACGATATAACTGTTTCGTTCCTAACTTTGGATGATTTTTTGATAAAAATATGAACGAAGCATGGTTACAATGGATTTCAATTTTTGTTTTTGCGCCAACTTCAAAAATTATGTTTAAAAGTATTATCGATGGTGTTTAAAGAATAAAATTATTTTTCACTTTTTAGAGCAATTTTGAAGTCGGTTCTATTTTTTTTTCAAAATTTTTTTATTTCATTCTTTTTAGTGTAAATGTAGATATTTCAGTAAAGGTAAGAAGTTACCTAGTAAGAAGTTCGGCTCTATATCACTGTATTGCTTTAGAAAAGCCTTTATTCAAAATTATCATTACAATTACTATTAATGTTACTGTTATATGGCACCAAACTTTTATAACAATGAGTTTCATATTGTCGCGTAGATGAAGATAGCGAAGACAATGTGAAAGCCAAATGAAGCGAATACTCGTTAGTCTCAACTCGAGATCTTTATTCAGAACCACGAATGAACGTTACATCTCCTTATATACAACTTGAGAAAGTGCTGGAACTTTCCAGACTTGGAAAGATACAGAAATTAATAGAACATTCGAGAAAATACGGGAAACAGTAGAAACAAAATTTTAGTAAAATTCACTTTATCCTAGTCGGGATTTGAACCCGGGTCGCTCGTGTGGGAGGCGAGAATTCTACCACTGAGCCACCGTTATCCACGAATGAAAAGTGCGAACTTCGCTACAATATCATTTTAATCATTTAATAGGGAAATTGCATAAAATTTACTGTTTTTTTGCCCATAACTTTTTTTCTAAAGAACAAATATGGTCAAACAAAGTAATGGGACCTAAGTTGAGCCATCCCCTATCCATTAAAAAAAGAATCATCAAAATCGGTTCACTAGGTGAGACGCTATGAGTGGACAAACAAAAAAAAAACATACATACGGTATGAACTGATAACCGCCTCCTTTTTGAAGTCGGTTAAAAAACCAGTAACCTTCCTGAAATTATCCTAAAAGCCTCCTGAAAAATTCAGAAATCTTCCTGTTTGAAGCCAGTCGTGTCTCTGGAACTTTAGAGTAAATTTAGGACGACATTATATAATAGCTAGGCAACTCCCCCATTTATCAAGGAAGTTCCTAAAGCATTATTGCAAACATGGCCAAAGCTAAGACAAAATTGCACAAAAGTAAGTCTTAAGAATTTTACTTGCCTGCAATTCTTGCAAAACTGCGCAGTCCATGAACTTATTAGCTCACTTTGTAAGCTTTATCAGTCGGGACGGGCCGTAATCGGGCTGATATCGATTCGCTTTATAAATAGTATGCTCAGTTAATCTTTAAACTGGGAGCTAAAAATAGTTTTCACAACAGTGAAAAGTTTGCATTTGTGCATCTTATAACGATTCAGGAAACTTTTCGACAATGATACTTGATATTTCCAGAAAGTGGATGAAAACTATTGAAATCCCTAACCGTTACACGGAAATACTCGGTAACATTTCGGAATTTTTTTACAGTGATATGATGACAAATTCTTTTCACTCACATTTAGCTCAATCAAACTCAAGGACACAGTCTCGGTGGGGAGTCTCTCACGTCGCTATTTTGTCAGTGCGGGCCCTCGCTTTGTAGACTTCGGTCATCGACGTCAAAATTGTAATAGGGAAGTTTTCGATTTTTCAATTTTATTTTTATATGATAGAGTAACATGTATGAACATCATAGGTGAAAAAAATTTTGCGATACGATAAGTAGTTTTTTAAAATTAATTTTTAAAGTTCAAGCGCTTGTGACGTCAAATGGCATAGGAAGTGACGTCATGCGCTCTTCCGATAGGGGAGAAGCCGAAGGACGTGCATTCGACTTCGAAGACGAAACGTAAAAGTCTGATCTCCTCGCATTTCACTCCTCGCGTTTCTGGAACATTAAACCTCTCATCCTCTCGGAAATATTCGAATATCATCATTGATGTTACTTGAGGAAGATTATTTAGATTGTGCTTTAACGAATCCGGTTTCCATAGTGTGTTCAAAAAGATTATTGAACTTCTAAAAAATAAAAATATCAGCGCGCTCAAAATGTCCGTAGCGAAAACAAGGGATCTTCGGCGGAAGGCTGCCCATTAGTGCCCTGTGACGTAAGCTCGTGACGCTTCAGAAAAGCTCACTTTTGCGCGTGGATTTTTAAAAATTCATTAAAAATCAATCACGGTGTTTTAAAATTCGGCGATGGTGAATTCTTTAGTTTTGAGGGTCAGTTAACAATATCCAATAGTCAAAATATGAACATTTAATAGGTTGCAACTCCCCTGTTCTTTTTTGTGTAAATAACCTATTATTATCTTATTTTTTTAAACTGTATACATAAGGAGTTGCTATCGCACTAAAGAAAAAATAATTATTTTGTTTCGATTTTAGTTAAAATATCGGTAGTGTTCCTGTGAAAGCTGGTGTTCCTTGTAAGGCCAATACAAAATTTGACGGTTGGTCTTGCTAGGGTACATGGGCCTTTGCTAGGAACATTTACAAATCATGGAATTATGAACACTTAGTTTTTAGTATTAATACGTACTGGAAAAGTTGAAAATATGATTTATGTTTATAATATTATTATTTGCAAGGGATATTCAACTCTTTAATTCAGGCGGAATAGATATTTCTTTTTAAATTATTTCATTGCAGATAGATTTTTCAATTTCTTTTTTAAAAAGGTTATTTCTGTAAATATGGTTATAAGAATGAGTCGATAACAGTATAGATGATGAAACTGCCAACTTATTTTTTATCGAAATAATACTCATTACTGTAATTTTTAAATAATTTCGATTAATATATTCTTAATTATACGATGGTGATCAAGAAATATTCGTTGAGTTTCTCAAAAGCTTATAATATGTTAAGCATTTAATGTTTAATTTAAATGAAAGAGCTGCTTATAAAGTTTTAGTAAAAGCGGATATTTTGATTATTACAACTATAGTTTTAAGTTGAACGACTGATCTATAATATTTGCCTTGTATGGAGCCCTTCTCCTTGTAAGACCGTTTGGAAGAGCTTAACACAAGTTAAGATTAATAAGTAGAGATTATACTTAGAATTAAAAAAAAAAAAGTATTTTATATGATACAAAATGAAACAAAATGATAAATAATAGTGTTACAAATTCTGTAAATAGTAATCATTTTTAGCCTACTTTTCCAGTAAAGGTCAGAAAAAGAAGAAAAAAGTATGAAAGAAGGCTTAATGCATCTTAAAAATATCGTGAAAAACACAAAAAAAAGGGCAAAAATAAAAAAAAATAATTAAATAAATATCGAAAAATTAAAAATTGGAAAGTAGGGTATTGAGATGGAAAAAAATGTTTGTCGGTCTGTCTGTCTGTCCCCCCCCCCCCCCCCCCCCTAATAACTTTTGAATGAATAATTCGATTCGAACGAACTTTTTTTTTGTTCGAAAGGTCTCGGCGAGGATACCTCATTCCCATATTTCACTTTTTGATTTGAACAATTTTCTGTTCAATTTTGAACAGTTCAAATCCCTTAGCATTAGCGCCTACGGGGAAACTGAAAGTCAATGTAGATTCCGTACTTGAAGGCGGATTTATTTCAAACAAATTAATTCTTGACGCCAAACTCCAGACTCCGACTCCGAGAATTTAAAAGGCACCTGACACCGCATCTGACTTCTGTGCTCGACAATTAATCGGACTCCGACTCCCCGACTTCGACTCTGACTTCGTAGCTTTGGCAAAAACTTATACACGGAGGACAAATGACTGACTCCGATTCTTGGATATTCATCTCCGACTCCTTTATCTCAAAATGAGATTGACTCCGACTCCGACCCTGCAGCTATAGTTTTAACTGTGAAATAATTATTGTTGATATGACTTGTTTTTATTTTCCCGCTAAAGTTTTAATTTATGTATTCAGTTTTCGGCGAATAAACTCGAAGTCATTTTTGTTTCTACATAAAAATATGCGCAGACGATTTTTTTTTTTTTTTTTTTTGACAATGAAAAGTATTTCTTTAAATTGACATTTTATTGTTTTTACTTATTTTGGTAAGTGCATCAATTCATTTAAAAAATTATTTTTGGCAACAGGGGAAAAAGAAACGATTTTTCTTTTTTTTTTTTTTTTTTTGATATGATGTATTTATTTTAATAAGCTTATTAATTTCAATTATTATTTTTTCGTTTTGAACGCTGTTAAAGATATTTTTTTTTAAATAGAAAAAGTGCATTAGCTGCTTTGTTTAAAAGGTGCCGCTATTTTATTTGTTCGTTTTTTTTTTCTTTTTATTTGCGCATTTAATTTTTTTAGATGAGTGAGGAATATTTTATTCCTAGAAATTAGCTTAAAATATTTAAAAAAAATGTTTGAAACAATTTGTCATTTTAGCTGGTTTTGAGAATATTGATCAGGTACTAGAAAGAAGTATGGGTACACGGGAAAGTAGGCTCGTATAGTTCTAGACGGAACTTCTCGTTATGATTAATTGGTTGTAATCTGGCTAAATTTGGCGTTTATTCTATTATTTTTTCATCTAAAACTGTCTTAGTAACGTAACTTGTAAATAGTTTCACGTAATGAATATACAACCCCCTTACATTCGAATGAAGTATATGGTCCCTCCATTTCTGAATGATAAGATTTGTGAATAAATGAAAAAGAAAATGGAAGGAAACTTCAGGAATCACCTGGAATATTTGAGAGCTCTCTTTCGAGGTTTATAAATAGCCATGCCGCGTGTTCAAAATCGGACTGGTGTGCACCGTGTTCTGTAAGGTGTGTATTAGCCTTTGCGCTGTGTTTTCGCGTATTTTGATGTAAATACGTGTGTAATCGTTGAGTTTACAGTGTTAATTGATATTTCCCTAACTGCTATGCTTAATTTAGCAGTTGGTAACGATATTTCTTGTACATAGCTGTAAAAAAATCTCCTGTCTTTTCTTAAGAACTGTGTCGTCATTTAAAGAAAGTTTGAAGTTGCATCGAACGCGTAACAATAGTTTGTTTCTTTCATGTATACAGTAATTGATCTAATAAAAACTGCTTATTCGTTACAGTGGCTTTCCATGGTTCCCCCTACCACAATAAAATCCTTTAATCGTTCATGCATTGGAGCAAAACTTGAACTTTATCTTTTGAAAGCAAAACTAGAGCTGTGTGCTGAAAATCGTCAGGCACCATTTTGTATTCAGAAGGAAAATAAAATGTAAGTATCATAACTTCCTTATTTGACTTTGAAATATCCGATACTTCTATAAAAGATGCATTTGAAAAATAAATTCACGAAATACAGTCCATGGTCATTTTTTATACTCGCCAAAAAAATTTTGCTTTACTTATGCTACTCGAGCATGATAAAAGAAAAAATATTTTCATTTTGCTGGTAAATTCAAAACTCATAACAATCTTTTATAAAATAGTCTGACGAAACTCAATCATCAAAACGTGTAAGCAAGATTTGGCTGCACATAACCACAAATGAAAGAAATTTGATAAATTCGAATAAAGCATATTGACTAAATTTAGAACGTTTTATATTCCATTCAATTCTTGGTACAAACTGAATAACTGTTCAAGCATTTTTAAATAAAGACATTACGGGTATAAATTTTGGTTTTTCTGCGGATCGAGGAAGAAATTGAATGCATTTTTTTTTCTCTCTCAAAGCAACTCTATTTTCCAAAAGAAAATTTATGGAAGCACGGAAAAAAAGCACCACGAAATAATTTTTAATGAAATATCGGTAAAGAATTTATTAATTAATTTCATCAGACACATTTCGTCATAAATTGTAAAAGTATAAATGTATCGAAACAGCTGATAATTAAAAAATACAAGCAAATGTAAGTTATTTAACTAAGTAAATCTGAATCTGGATTTTTTACTCAGTGAAACTCTTTTAAAGTATCGAGTAGGCCTACCAGTAAATAAAATGTTATGCGCAATTCAATTTTTCAAAATTTCTAACAGCGATAAAAACAATCATTTGGCACGTAGCAGAAAAACATTAAAATTTGTTTTTTTTTTACCTTTTTAAAAAAAAAAAAATAGTATAACTTTTGTGGCTAGCGTCAGGTTATTTTGGGAGTTGAAACGAAAGAAAAAGCAGTAACTCTGAATGAACAGGCCGTATAGTGGATAATTAGGGCTGCTGAGTTGGAAGAAAAATGGTCGACTCCGACTTCTGGGGGGGGGGGGGGGGGGATTTTGAAACTTCTGACTCCGACTTGGACTTTGACTCTGGATTCACCCCCCCCCCCCCTTGTTCATTTATTATTTATTTTTTAATTTTCCTCAATCATAGGAAGGGGGAAAACTCCTAAACAAAGATTGAAATATTAATGCCTTCTTGCGAAATTTTCATGTTGTATTTGGTTATAAACCTACGATGCATCATACAACGTTAGAAATTAAATGTTAAAATCACATTTTTTAATAGTTCCGATTTTTAAAGTGAGATTACTTGAAAAAGTCATTAAAAAATTAATAAGGATTAATTTGCCCCTTTTAATTTTTAACTAATAGATGTTGATAAAATCATGTGCTTTCAATTTTTGAAAGCTGTAACTGGGAGGGAAAAAAAAGCTTTCTTGCTAAGTCAAAACATCTTTCTTGAGAGGGGGCGGTCTGTCACGGGTGTCATCCGTCTGGTAGGTTGATTCAGTTCCCCAAGTTGATTTCAGAGTTTATAATATTTATATAAATACTTTAATTTTGAAAATTTTCCCGAATAAATATTAAATAACAATTCATCTAAAAAATTGCAGCAAAAATAGGGCACTATATTGCGGGGAGAGGCCGGGTACATGTACGTCTGGTGTCCACCCGAGTCTACTTGCTCAGGGTATTCATCCTTTTTACTATTTTATAGCTGGGATTGAGGAAAAAATACATTATTATTTTTATTTGAAAGTGATTACTTAGAAATGTTAGGCGATAAACAGTTTTTTGACTATTAATTAAAGAAAGTTATGAAACAAGAATATTTTCTTATGTGTCGGTTTTTAGACATGTAATAGAACCAATTAGATAGTTAGATTTTTTAAAAATGCAATTAGAGTCGGTGAAAATTTAAGAAAAAAAAGTCCGGAGTCGGAGTCATCATGTTCTCTAACGTCTCCGACTCCATTATCCCATAATCACTCCTACTCCGATTCTTCGACTTCGACTCCACAGCCCTGGGATAAACACTACTATTTCACTAATATTTTGTTTTTCTTTTCGAAATGTATGAGAGGATGTTACTGCTGCCAATTCATCTAAATAAAGACTTTTAAACCAATATAAAAATAAAAACAAAATAAAAAACGATCTATTCTTTTACTGGTTGGTCAACCTAACCGTGAAAAATGAAAATTTGTTAAACTTTAAGGTACGGCGGAAGACTGGTTGCGCTATTTTCGATGGGGGTCTAAGGACCTTTAACCTTAAAATTTCGACTTTCTGGAAAAAATATTTGTTATGCATAATTTAATTCTGAACAATTTGATACATTATTTATTACCATACGCAAAAAACTTTTCAAGTTATAGTAAAAATGCGTAAACTTTCCCCGTAGAGATATGTGTTAACAGCAGCTGTTTAAGCCTCTTTTTCTCAGGTACTGGTTTCTCGTTTTGCGTGCATGATATCTCAAAAAGTTTCTTATATATTTCCGTAAAACTTTTCATGTTTATTTGCTTGGTGTAATTTTTTTATCTGAATCTAAATTTTAACTAAAAATAAAAATTAATATTAAAAAAAAATAAAAATATTTTCGCCCAAAATTTTGGAAAATTTTAATTTTAACTTTTAAAATTTCAATATATATATATATATATATATATATATATATATATATATATATATATATATTGAAATTTTAAAAGTTAAAATTAAAATTTATATATAAAAATAATTTTTAAAAAAATAATAAATTTACCCCCGTTCAGATCATAAAATAAACCAGACAAACATGCATTGGAAGTTTTATGGAAATGTATAAGAAACTTTCAGAGAAATCACGCACCAAAAACGAGAAACCGGCACCTGAGAAAAATAGGCTTAAACAGCTGCTGTTAACATAAATCTCTATGGGGAAAGTTTACGCATTTTTACGATAATTTGAAAAGTTTTTTGCGTATGGTTAAAAAATAAGGTATCAAATTGTTCAGGCATAAATTATGCATAACACTTTTTTTCCAGAAAGTCGAAAATTTTGAAGGTTAAAGGTCCTTAGACCTCTTAAGCTAGTTACTCTGTGCCTGTGTTTGAGTAGTAACCACATGTACGATAGACAGGGAAACGTAAAAATTTCCTTCCTCTTCAGCATCAGGTCCAAATTATGGAACGGGAGATGACTGGTGGTGTCATTTCTAGAGAGTGAAGCCTGTTATAGTTGTTATATTAGAAATCCAACCTTTAAATATAATGAAACCCTCCTTTTACAAAGGGGAGCAGTTACTGTTGTGTATACGGATAATGCAATCCGTAGACATAGTAACAAATTAACAAAATAAACAAAAAACAATGTAGTTTTATCAGACAAGAACTTAACTAAATGTAGTCAAAAATTCATGAAAAAACCTATTCAGGACAAAGAAATTAAAGATATGAAAAAACTTGATAATAGCTTATGGAAAACGAGAACTAATTTATTCTGATACCAGAGCGCGTCAGCTTATGGTATTTTTTCGCGACATATTAAACCGTCCAGTAAAAGAAGAAACTTTTTGGCTTCAATATTAGTTTATGAAAATTCTTCTTGCTTCCTGGAACAGAACGAGAATTTGCATAAAGACGGAAAACAACGCTCAACTCAAACTTTAAGATAAATTGAAAGTAAACACAACTTTTTGGTATAAAGATAAACCTATCATCTTCCTACGTAAAATGCAAAGAGCAAGATGAAAACTTCAACAAAAGCTTCAGAGGAAAATAAAATTCTCCACTAACAACTGTTTTCGTAATGTCACGGGAAAATATTTTTATTCCTTAGATCTCTCTAAACAATAGTGCAAATTTTATGTTGTCAAAACATAGTTTGGTTTTAATTCAAATGTTCTGAGCAAATTCGAAAAGGATTACTTGTTTTGGAAGATTATACAATGCTTTTGACAACAAGAAAATTTATAGGACATAATAGTTTTTGAAAAAATAAACTATCATTTTAAAAGAAATAAATCAGTTGTTGAATGATTCTAGTATTGCATCAAAAAAAAAAAGGAAAAAACAAATAAGTTTATATGTGAAATAATTTAATACGCAAGTGCAGAATTCAATTTAAACACAATTGAGGTAGTGAGAAGCAAAGGGATGCAAGTGGCAAAATTAAAAATTTGAAGATAACCAGTACACACGGTAGGTGAACCTCTCCTCTGTCTTGGGGCAAGAGATGGTACTAGTAGCCCTGGTAGGTGCTGCTGTACAGCATGATTTAGAAAGAAATTTCAATGAAAACCTACCTAGGATCTGATCTTTAAACGTGTTTTACTCTAAACTTAAAATACTCCACTTGCATCCATTTCTTCTCACTGCCTCAATTTTAAACACACTGCTTATTAAATCCACTATAATATTAAAATCTGTTCGCGTCCGTCTGTCTGTCTGAAGATCGATCTTCTCGAGAACTGCTGCGAATCGAGAGTCAAACGAGATACCGATCAATTCGAAATTTTCCAAAGAAAACAATAGGACCAATCTCGTAATTGTGCGACTTTAATTAGCGGATATATTAATTAAAACGTTAATTAACATAACGTTATTCAGGAATTGTTATTTCTTTCCTGTTGCCATTTTGCAAATGGGTGAGCAAATAAAAATCTAAAAATTGTTTTAAAAGAGATTTTTTTGGCTGCTATCCAAATCTTAAAACAATGTTTCCATCTAGAATTTTAAATTTTATTTTAAATTACTTTAAAATTGGCTGCTCTATTCAGACATAGCCTTTATTTAATCGTCTGTCCATTTTTTTTTCTACATTCAACGTTCTTAACTCTTTTCAGCATATGAAAAATGTTTCTTTAGTAATGTTTATTGATTGTAGTGTAAGTTTATCATTCACCGGCCTCATATTTTGGTACATTTAGGATGTGCGACTAATTATGTTTATTCTGTTGGACTTTTTACCGTCACATGGGTGAGTTTTCGAATTGTAATTACTCTCTTTTTCCTTCCTGTTTCTATTTTTGAAATACAGTTTGTATCGTTAAAAGAACACGTTAAATTAAGATTGTTTGGATTACTTTAAGTTAAACAGAGTTGAACAAAAAAGATTGTTTTTAAGGATTTTAACTAAAGCTTAATTGGAATCTGATGACTTGATATTAAATTAATGCTCATTGGTATTTAGTAAGTCTTGGTGCTTTAGTTTCACGTAATCAACCAAAAAGTGTGTGTCATTTTATGTAAAAAGCTGATTGTAATTGTACATAAATATTTTACATATAATCTATCAGATTTAATTCAGTTTAAAGTGAGCACAGATTATAGTTGAAAATACTCATAACTTGTATCATGATAACTATGATTAACGTTAAAGAGATTTTTTTCCAAAAATATGCTCTATTGGTGTTTTGCAAACCTTGCATTAAGCGTATTTATTTACTCCTTAGCGCTTTAGAAACTGATGTCAGAGTAATACAAAAACATCAATTGGACATCTCTTTCATTTTTTAAGTAGCCCGTGCAACGCCGGGCACGCAGCTAGTACAATAATAAAAAACGTTTTTGCAAGAATTTTTGCACACAATTTGCACTGACATATTTTTAGATAGAATATATTCCCACGCAATGCTTCAAATTATTCTCAACACTAAGTTTAAGATAAGTTTAGGATAAAAATTTTATAAAAGTAGTTTCTTTACCTGGAATCGAATGAGCTGTATTTTAATGATTCTTTTAATGGCAGTGCATCATAGCGGATGGTTCACAAATAATCTTTTTATCACGAAACACAATACGACTACAGTCACGTGCTTCCAATTTGAAAGCGATCTCTCATGATTCGTCGTCTATCCTAGAATAATTGAAATGCTGCTGATTCGATCACCTACATCTTTTTAAATTTTTATGATCTTCAACTCAAATGTTTTATGAGTCGCCGAATCCATTTGGCTACGAAATTTCAAAAGTTATAAATTTCTGTCCCTTTTGTACTAGCACTGAAAAATTAACTGCTTTAAATGTCATATTTTATCAAATTTTTACTGGAGTTTTTTTTTTTTTTTTTTTTTTTTCAAATTTTAGTACAACAATTTTCTTGAATGCTGTGAAGTTTGGAAAGGTTTGACGGGAAACAGCATGTTTTTTGCCAAAGACATGCAAACAAAACTGATATTTTTGAAGAAAATACAAGTTGAATAAATATAAGTGAAGTTCGAAAATATTGTTACAAATTCTGTAAATAGTAATTAATGTAGTACCGTAACCTGTAAATAGTTTCCCGTAATGAATATACAGCCCCTATACATTCGGCTGAAGTATATGGTCCCCTATTTTTTCATTGATAAGATTTGTGAAAGAAAAGAAATAAGAAAGTGTGGAACGGTGTAGCATTTTCTGGAATAGTTGAGAGATCTCTTTCGGTGTATATAAAAATCCGTTATGCATGATAAAAAGTTAGTTTCGATTGAGAATTTGTACTGAGAGTGTATTAGCTCTGTTTATTGCGAGGCATTTCGCTGTGTTGTTTTCGTATTTGGAAGTAAAAACGTGTGTAACCGTTGAGTTTAAGGTGTTGAGTAATACTTGTTTAATTGCTGATGATTAATTTAGCAGTTGTTAACGATTTCTCTTGTACATAGTGTAAATAAAGCTCCTGTGTTTTTATCAAGAACTGTGTCGTCCTTTCAAGAAAGTTGGAAGTCGCACCGGAACCTTTAACAATATATAAGTAAAATTCTCTTAATAATCTATAAAGTTATTGTACATCACAAGAAAACGAACTTCACAGCGTATTCCCAGCTAATTATAATGAAAGATGATCAAAAATCTTTCTTGTTTTTTTTCAATGTGTTGCTGGTTCCATAATGCTTGGGTGATTTAATTTTTATTGACAAACTAGTGGCTCCCTTACGGCTTTGCCCGTAGTAGAAAATTAAAAGGTCTTTTGGTTCGCCTGTATATTTACAAATAATGTATGATGAATTTCTCGCCAATTGGCTTGCCCATGTTACGGTTCCACGTTATGATAGCTTGGTAATTTACTCGTCCATTTTGTGATAATTTTGCTCGAAAAAATGTTCTTAAAATTGGAATAGAAAAAGAACAAAATCAAATTTTCGAAAAAATCACTTTGAGGTGCACACCCCTATGCTACAAACTAATTTCGTGCCAAGTTTCATGGAAATCTGCCGAACAGTCGAGGCGCAATGCGCGTCTCAGAGATCCGGACAGAAATCCAGACAGAGATCCAGACAGAGAGACTTTCAGCTTTATAATTAGTAAAGATGTCAGCTGAAGCATACATGCTATGTAACAAAAGTTACAGAACAAGTAGTCTTCCATTTCTCGAGAAATTCTTTAAAATATTACTTTTTGAAAGTCCCAATATTTTTGCTACATATTGTGTGTGAGTGTGTGTGTGTGGAAGAAATTATGAAACGCTTTAAGAGACATTGATAAGGGATAAACATTTAGACAAAGAAATAAAACAAAATGATTTACAAACATTTTTACAACGATTTAAAAAATATATATATAAAACAAGATAAATAAATAAAAGACAAAAAATTTAGTGCACAAAAGAAATAAAAAGTTCTGAAATCACTACACCTCTAAAATTTTCAACTTTTAAAGCATTTATTACTACTTTACATTAAATTTTGACAGACACATTTTATTTTCGCTTTTTTCCCCCGAAAAATAATTATTGGATCATGTAGCCGTATATGAGCATTTACATACAATTTTTACTGCCTCTTAATTTTTCAAATACATCTTTAACTCCAAAAAAAAAGATAAAAAAAATAAATAATAATAGTAGAAAATATGGAAATATATCTGCAATTATTTCAAATCGTTTCCTTGAAACACAGTAATTTAGTCTCGTGTAACCCTATTATTCGAATTGAAGATTATCACAAAAATAACTGGTAATGCAACACTTTTTAAAAACTGCCCAATTTTTGATGGGTCTAGCTCTAATAGGGCAATTATAGGGTTCCTTAATCATAAAATACGTCTCGTTAAAAACAATCTTCCGAATGAGTATTTGGTGTTAAGGAAAGAATATAAATTTAAGAAAACAGTAATTTAATAATTTTTCCGATTTTTAGAAGTCGAATCTAATTGAAGGGATTTTGTTTCATTGAATTTGGGTGAATTTGTTCATTGCTTATAAATTACGTATAACCGGTAAAATAAATTACCGATAATTATCGCGGAATAGATATATTTTTCCGCTAATTTACTTTTCTTCATGTGATTGACATTAAGAAAGAACCGAACAGTTACGAGCTTTCTTTTACTACGTTAATTTGTTTTTCGCTGTCAATTACTGTTTTTATTTTTTGTTTTCATTTATCTTTTTGTTTTGGATATTGCTTTCATTTTTTGAAAGTTAAAACCAGCTACTCGTTTTTTCTGTATTCAAAATGATAGTTATCAACCTCCTTGGTTTGTTGCCAATACATTAAAAATTATTTTTCCTGGTTTTGCTGTTTCAAACCATTTAGTAACTCTATTGAAGTTAAAATATTTCCTTTCAACTCAATTAGAGCAACTGCATATGAGGCAGTGAGAAGCAAAGGGATGCAAGTGGACATTTTGGAGTTTTGAGGAAAACGCGTTTAAAGATAACATCCTAGGAAGGCTTTCATTGATTTTTTTTTCTAAATCATGCTGTATAGCAGCAACTACCGGGGCTACTAGTACCTTCTCTTGCCCCAAGACAGAGGAGAGGTTCACCTACCATGTGTATTGGTTATCTTCAAATTTTTAATTTTGCCACTTGCATCCCTTTGCTTCTCAATACCTCATATTGTCTCTACGTCAGCCGAAATGTACGGCCTCGTTCAAAACGGCTGATAGATATAAATATGGAAAGATGTTCAGCAAAACTCCATGAATTTATTAGTTTTTCATTCCCTCTAAAATCCAAATCCTAACGGCTAGTTGCAATTAATCATTACTAGATAAATTTTCGAATGCCGGCATAAAAAGTTAAGAAATAAGCTTAATTAAATCAAAGTAACGTTTTTATGTTGATAAACGTTTACGTTTCAACTGTTAAATCATACGGTGACAAAGTTTGTTTATTGATAACTAGTGGTACTCGCGCGGCTTTGCCCGTAATAGAAAAATTAAAAGGTCTTTTGGTTCGCCTGTATATTTACAAATAATGTATTCTGAATTTTCTCGTCAATTGGCTTGTACTCATGTTACGGTTCCACGTTATGATAATTTCGTAATTTACTCGTCCATGTAATGATAATTTTGTTCTTAAATTTGGAATAGAAAAAGAAGCACATCGAATTTTCGAAAAATCGCTTCGAGGTGCACACCCCAATGCTACAAACTAACTTTGTGCCAAATTTCATGAAAATCGGCCGAACAGTCAAGGCGCTATGCGCGTCACAGAGATCCAGACATCCTACAAACATCCTCCGGAGATCCAGACAGAGAGACTTTCAACTTTATTATTAGTGAAGATAAAGATAACGATAAAGACTAGCAAAAATACCCGACGTTGGCAGGGTCAGTACTAATTGTGAGAAAAACCGCTACTTTCATTCGTTTTCTTGTTTTGATTGAAAGAACTCAAAACACCCCGTTTTGATGCGATTAAATATCGAGCTTCTTCCTTGCCCATAAAAGTAAAATAGCAATAAGTATAAAGAACGAAATAGTATTACAAAGATCACTAAAAAAAACCGTGCGCTTTATTTATTCAATTAAATAGCACACACACACACACAAAAAGCTCTCTACTACGTTTCCCTATGTGGGCAAAAAAGTAGAGTTTCCAAATATTTAAATGACTTCAAATTCATGTTTGCTACGGAGAAGCCTTGATTCAAAATTTTTATTATGATTACTATTAATATTGCTGTTCTAAGGCAACGAATTTTTGTAACAATGGGTTTTATATTTAATCATTTAACGGGGAAATTTTAATGAAATGTACTGTTTTCCATCATAACTTTTTGAAACGAAGTTTTTTAGAAATAAATTATAGCCTATTAGGGCTAGAAAAATCTTTGAAATTTTACATGGCTAGCCGGGCATGTTTGTCTAAAAGATACATGCCAAAAATATCTTCATGCCCAGTTTTCCTTTTGAATATTAATATAAGCATTTGAATTTGTCGTACAGCATTAATCAGACGAATTATTTTTCTATAAATCATAAAAAAAAATAGTTTGAATAAATAGTACATAATAAGCCTTCGTTAAATTTAACAAAATTTAAATTATATTACGGGAAACTACGCAAATCGGAAACAGCAAACCATCTTAGCAGAAGGTCTTGAAATAAATTTTCAGCTCCAGTAAGGATACGGTAATTTTTCAATAAAATACGAAATAATAAAGTTTAGAAAAAAAATATTTGATCAAAAAATTACATGCCCGGCCAGACATGTAAAGGTAAAAGATTCATGCCTAATCGTAATTTTTACGGGCATGTCGGGCAGTATAATTTTCGAGCCCTGTAGCCTATGTTGCTACCTGATAATGTAGCTATCTATGGAGAAAAAATGGTTAAAATCGGTCCAGTAGTTTTGAAGCTTACACCGGACATACATACAGAAGTAGTCATTTATGTATACTATAGATAATGAAAAAAGTAAGTATCACTCATTTGCATCCAGGGTCGACAAGAGTCTATGCCAGCCTAGTGGGGAACTAGGGGTCTGGTCCTTGAGGGGCCCCGGCATGGAGTCTAAGTAGTATAAATTTTATAAGTTTTATGACGGAAAATAAGCCCGGCAGTCACGGTGACAAGGAGCCCGACTTGTCCCTCGGCGGTCTCGCCAGTCATCAATTTATGAATCTTAGAGTGGAATCATTATTAATGTTTTATAAAATTCCAAATCTTTGCAATAATTGAAATAGATGGTTTTTGAATGGTACTTTTTTGAAACTAACTTCTAAGCTAGAAACTTCTATGGTACACCAAAAATGGTGTAGCACAGCAATTATTTTCGTATTCCTAATTATATCATAAATTTTAAGAAAGACTACATGTCCGAAAGTAAACTAGTTCAAGTTTTCCAAAAAAAAAAGAAAACTTACCGAATTTTAATCTCGAAAAGTCAGCTGAATATCATACAGGTATATTTTGCCATTAATTAGGATACTTGGCTCCCGTAATAGTCTAAGATCCCACTAGACTTGACCTACTCCCATCGAGTTTCCTAAAATTCTTACCATAGATGAAAAGCAAAGGTTGTAAATAAAACGTGAAAGTAAGAAATTTCTACCTCTTTCAAGTGACCTAATCAGGGTTGCCAGGGGTTGAAAGGTGCCTAAAAATGAGTAATTTACCCTCATCGAGATTCCGAAAATCGTTATCATAAATGAAGAGTAAAAGATGGAAATAAAACGCTAAGCTAAGGTTGTCTACCTTTTTCCGGTGCTTAAGCAGGGTTGTCAGGGGATAAAAGTTTTTCAGTGAGGGAGATAATTTACCCCTCATCGAGCTTCCGGAAATTGTTGCCATAAATGAAGAGTAAAAGTTGTAAATAAAACACTAAAGTAAGAATGCCTACCTTCTCCCGGTGTCTAAGCAGAGTTGCCAGAGGCTAAAAAATGCCCAAAAAATGAGTAATTCACCCTCATCGAGTTTCCAAAAATTGTTGTCATAAATGAAGAGTAAAAGCTGCGAAGAAAACGTTAAAGTAAGTAAGGTTGCCTGCCTGTTGCGTGTAAACTAATCAGGGTTGCCAGGGGCTAAAAGGTGCCCAAAAATGAGTAATTTACCCTCATCGAGTTTCCACATAAGTTATATAAAAAATGTAGGTAAAAATATTACAAAACTGATGTTATAGGGTTGCCTAAGCAAAAGTGGTGCAATTATAGGGGTTACCGTTGTTCGAAGTTTCAATACTAAAATTTCGAATAACGGCAACTCTATGACTGCACCACTTTTGCGTAGGCAACCCTATAACATCAGTTTTGTAATATTTTTACCTACATTTTTTATATAACTTATGTGTGAAAATAGAGGAGGGTAAAATAACTAATTTTCTGGCACCTTTTAGCTCCTGGCAACCCTGGTTAAGGACTGGAAAAAGGTAGGTAACCCTATTTTAACGTTTTCTTTACAGCTTTTACTCTTCATTAATGACAACAATTTTTGGAAACTCGATGCGGGTAAATTACTCATTTTTGGGTACCTTTCAGCCCTTCGCAACCCTGATTAGTTCACACGCAACAGGTAGTCAACCTTACTTTAAAGTTTTCTTTACAGCTATTTTTCTTCATTTATGTGATAACAGTTTTTGGAAACTCGATGAAGGTAAATTGCTCATTTTTGAGCACTTTTTAGCCTGCTTAGGCACCGGAAAAATGTAGGCAACCTTATTTTAGCGTTTTATTTACAGCTTTTACTCTTCATTTTTGGCAACAATTTTAGGAAACTGGATGAGTAGTAAATTATCTCCCTCATTGAAAAACTTTTATCCCCTGACTACCCTGCTTAGGCACCGGAAAAAGGTAGGCAACCTTAGTTCGGCGCTTTATTTCCATCTTTTACTCTTCATTTATGATAACGATTTTCGGAAATTCGATGAGAGTAAATTACTCATTTTTAGGCATCTTTAAACTCCTGGCAACCCTGATTAGGTCACGTGAAACAAAGAAATTCTTACTTTCACGTTTTATTTACAACTTTTACTTTTCATCTATGGTATCAATTTTAGGAAACTCGATGAGGGTAGGTCAAGCGTAGTGGGATCTCGTACTATAACTAGTCAAGTAAAAGAAAGTATTTCAGTTATGGGCACATATGAACATAATGGGTGTTTTGGCCATTCTTGCCCAAAATTCCGTATTTAGAATTGATAATAAAATACATGCTAAATTTGGCAAACGATAAATAAAAATGCAGATGTATAATATTTATTTTTACTTATTTATTTCCATTGTTGTTGTTGTGCAGACGAACTTTTCAAAAGCGGTTTATCAGTTATCAACTTTTTCAATTTCAATGTTTCTCGAATTGGTAAGTCAAGATACTTAAAATGTGTTTATATTGTAAGGAAGTTTTTTTCTTAATATCATTGAATACTTTTCTGTGTAATTCCTGAGAATAAATAAATCAGCCAGCATGGCCGTTAATACTTTTTAGTATGTCCTAAACAAATGTAACCATAATTGGTCTAATCGTATATTTTGTAATATAATGTCTTGTACAGGTACAATTACATACTTTTTAGAAAAATGGTTTTCATTAAAAAAAAAAATAGAAACTATGCTATGTAGCTTGTTTCACTTTAATTTACACCGCTTCATTCACGGACATTCTGGAGAAAACCCAAACTTTACCATACATTTTCCTACGAAAGGACAACAGATCTATTCCTGAAGCTATTTCGATAGAAATAAAACAAACCGAGCGTGATATGTGGCCAGATACAAATAAAAATGCCTTATAGATTTCCGATCTCATTCGAACGATTACACTTCACCGTAGGGGATTGTCTTTCAGATTTTTCAATTCTTAAAAACCACTTTTGGAGCCGATGTAAGCTGAAATATATTTTAGAAAGACGTATATCGTTTTCGTCTCTCTTTTGGCATCGGCTGAAGACGTCATGTTTTCTTTTACCAGATTGTTTTATTAAATGATAAAATAAACGTTATGACTGCATAAGTTTGCAAAACTAACTCACTTCAAGGCAACAAATAAAGCATTTTTAAAGCAAAATATACGATACTTAATTAAACGAGTATATTTTTTCAATACAAGGTAGGGTAACGCCACCAGTAACAGACAAGGGTCCGATAACAGACAGTCGTAAGTTTGGATTTACTTTCTATTTCTATTTCTATTCAAGAGTCACAACTGACTTCAACTGTATTTTATGTCGAGGTCTGCATACTAGTGCCTTGCCTCCATTATTTTTATATACCGAGAGATGGCAGCACCATCACCGGATCGAACAGTTAATGAGAATTTAGAACTAGTCCAAGAGCTAATAGCTACCTGGTACTAGCACCCCCAGAGGTATCGTTTCACTTGGAGGACATTGAGACCACGAGCATATTTAACGTCGCCCAGTCCCCTTTAATGACGACGGTGGATCTTCGACCAGCGGGGATCGAACCCGAGCCCCTCCGGCCCCGAGTCCAATGCCCTACCGATCAGGCTACCACGGCCCCTTGGATTTACTTAATAAGAATTTTAGGCGGGTAAAACTGATGTTGCTGCGACCCATGACTACGATGCAATTATCTAGTGTGATTAAAGTGAATTTTATTAGCCAGTTGTTATTTACAAGGCAGTGGTGGAGGGTTGCGAACAGCCACCACGAGGTCTGCCGGGGTTTATGCTCGTTTGAGTTTAATAAGGTTTCAGACCTAAAAATTAGGAAATGTTGCTCATTTCGAAGTGGAAAGGGGAATTAGGTCCGTTACTAATCCTTTCCTCATCCTATCTGTTACTGAGTGTCATCAGAATTTTCGGTGTCTGTTACAGGGTTCGTTCTCAATTTCAAAAATAAAATGAAGGAGTTTTGGAGGAGTTTTGAAGGAGAAAAATGAGATTTTGAAGGAGTACTAATGGGCTATCCTTTAATGATGTCGCACTTTTTTCTCAACATGTTTGACCCCCTTCCCCTTTATCACTAAGTTTCACTCTTCACCTTATTACTCCTCTTGTCATATGCCATATTATAATAACTGTGTGATTTAACTTTTTGTCACCTTCTTTCTTCCCCTTGTCACAATTTCATGAACTCGTCTCCCCCTCAAGGCATGACATCACTTGTGGATGACCTTTTGTACAATAACTGCGATTTACTAAACAATTGTTTTTTTTTTTTTAACACAACCACTTAATATAGTACATCTACCTATTCATTTTTAAATAATAATTAGACAAACTGACTTTTGCTGCTGAGAGTGGTGAAGGGAAAAGCAATAATCATAAAACTTGAAAAAATAGCCAATACCATTTAAGCATGTTTTACTACACTTATGAAATGTCTTAGTCAACTAATAATATTCTTTGCTTCAACTTTTAAGACTTTTATGCTCAATTTGTAAATCACATCTTTTGAAAACAATATACGCAACTACTACATCAAAATCGTTCATATACCTTTGCCTTGTGTCGATGTTAAGTTTTCGATCGAAGTATTTTAAGTTACTGTCATAGAGGAAAATTATGTAGTCTTGAACTAAAAAAGAAGGAGTTTTGAAGGAGTTAAAACCAAAATGAAGGAGTTTGAAGGGCCCTTCGAAAACATTTCCTGAATGAAGGAGCACTGGAGGAGTTTTGAAGGAGCGTACGAACCCTGTGTTACTGGGGATCGTACCTTTTTTCGAACTTGAGCAAATGAAAATTGAATTAACTATTTCAGATTATCCAGAAAGCAGCCAAACGTTAGATGAGGTATAGTTTCACGAGAGAAAAATAGTTAAAAAAGGACTAAATACATTAAAAGGCTCAGAAAATTAACTTAACCTGAGAGCAATATCTTTAGCATGTCTCTGTTACTGGTTCCGTTACCCTATACTTCTTTAATCTGTAGGGCCGAACTGAAATTAACTCGTTGCTTCATCTTCATGTTGGTAATTGAAATACTTTTTCATTCTTATATTTTACCCTGGTATTAGAAAGATTAGGCATGAACTTCAAAATGTTTATTGCTTCTTTAGAAGTGTGCTGAAAGGAAAAAACATTATTAGCTTGGATTCAAGTTGCACAAACTTTGCAATACCACTGCGAAGACAACCTAGCACATCTTAACACCACACTCATTTCCCCCTTTCAATAAAATCCCCCAAAAGAGCTCAACATTCTATGAAAGGTCAGGACCACATCTTATCAGGACTATGCTGAGTTTTGAACTTGTATTTCCATGCTTTTAGTACTGCAATCTGCTCTTCTAACTCTCCCACCATTGGCTGGGTGGCTCAGTCACTTAATTTTGTATTGAATATCGATCATTTTATTGGTGTTTATATTGTGACTGCTATAAACGACCGTACGATAAAAGTTTTCTGCATGTGTGAAAATTTGTAAACCGGGTTCCGTAGCACCCAGTTTGGGTCACACGGAACCCTGTGGCGTCGTAGGAGAAAGCGCTGGGGTGCCGCAAAGTATCCATGGTATCAATTTACAGTCACGCCCGTTTATAGCGAAGTCAAAGGGTTTAAACATACAGACAAAGGGAGAAAACAAACATTAAGTGCTTTGTTTTCTCCGTGATTTCTATATAAAAAGTTATATAATACACAGCAAAAGGGGAAAGGAATTAATTGCGCAATATCCTAAAATTCCTGGTGCTATTGCTTTTGTATACACACTGTAAAAACGATTCAGAAAACATTCCTGGAAAATAATGGGCAGCTGATGTGCCCAATTTCTTCCAGTAACATATCTTGAAAAAACCAGAAACGTTTTCCATTAAAATTAAATAACCTTCCTGCAATTATCCTTGAAGCTTCCTGAAATATTCAGGAATCTTACCGTTTGAAGCCAGACGTTTCTCTGGAATTTTAGAGTAAACCTAAGTAGGTGCAATGTAATAGCTTGGCACCTACCAGGGTTTCCAAGAAAGCTCCAAAAGCAGTATGCAAAACATGGCCAAAGCTAAGTCAGAACTGCGGGCTAATGTAAAGAATTTTACTTGCCTGCAATTCTAGCAAAGCTACTTAGTCCTTGGACTAATTTGCGGCCTTTGGGCACATTATCAGTCTGGAAGGGTCGCAAGCTAGCTGAAGCCGATACACTTTATAAATACACTCAGTTAATCTTTAAACTGGGAGCTAAAAATATTTTTTCACAACATTGAAAAGTCTGCATTCGTGACACTTGTAGCAATTCAGGAAACTTTTTGACAATGATACTTGATTTTTCCTGGAACTGGATTAAAACCATTGAAATCCCGAAACCTTACACGGAAACACTCAGCAACGTTTCGGAATTTTTTTACAGTGCAGATTGAATTTAAACTCTTGGGCAAAACTTCAAGGGGCGTTAGATGGGACGATGAGAAGCAAGAATCATGCAGAAACACATTGGTAGCAAACGTCATCCACACAAAGCCAAAAATTGATGGATGCAGAACAAGTCACATATTTATTCCACAAAGACGATTTTACGCAACAGTTTAGTTTTTACTGAAGGTTTGAAGCAGTCGTTAAAAAATACGGCCGGTAGTAGCTCTAGTACCCGAGTCACAACACAGTCGAAGCGATCAATGAAAGTTTGTCAAAATGGCATATTATTGCGAGAGTGAGTGGTTTATCACTGCGAAGCAAATATTATAGCTGCAGGCACACAAGTTTCATCAACCTCTTTAAATCTGTCTAAAAAAATTAAATATTGTGTAAAATCATCTTCGTATTATACATTTGTGACCTGCTTTACATTCATCTGTTTCTTAAGTCTTTGTGTGCATGTAGCGCGTCATCATTGCTTTTAAGACCATATAATTCTTGCTTCTTGCCGTCTCCTCTAACATTTCTACCAAGAATTTGTTGGAAAGTTTTGACCAAGAGTTCAGACTCACCCTGTATAATAATGATAGATTAGGGTGCGTGAGATAATTTTAATGCCTGAAAGGGTGCCAAATTAAAAAAGTTTGGGAACCCCTGGCAAAGAACAAAAATCTTGTGTACAGTTTAAGTGTTTGATAATGATTTTTTAAAAACTATATATCTTAAAATTATTCTTTTATCTCTTGTAGTCATGGTGAAAAAGTAATCATTCAAAGAAAAAGTTTTTTTCCCTAAGTAAAAATCAATAAATAAAATCTACTTTGAAATTTCAAGTTTCTACGAGGCAAGACAAACCTTCGAGTCCAAGATAATTCTCATATTAAATAGAGACTGTATAACTGTGTATGCAGAGAAAATGCTTATAAAAGAAAAAGTAACGAAAAAAAATGCATCCTCATACCAAATTAGAGTTTGTTCTACTTTTTTTAAAACCTTTTTTACTATTATCGAAAACAATAAAAATTTCCCAGCCATTGATGATTGAGATCTTGAAGAAAATTTTATCGAAATAAATGTTTTTTTCTCCAGCTTCCGTGCATTCTTTTCCTATTTTATGTTTTTCATTTCGAAGATCGGAATGTGGGCCGTAATTGTACAGCCACCAAGATTACAATTTTTTCGCAGGGAAAAGGGAATTAAAAAAAAACAAAAGAAAGGTTTTATACTGTTTCTTCTTTTGTTCCTTTTAGGTCTTTATGTTCCTTTAACATCTAAAACGGTTGTATGAAACATTATGGAAATCTTTATGTTTTGCGAAAGAAAAATCTAAAAATTTTCTCTTTTATTGTTTTGTCAAAAGCTTCCGATGAATTGAGTTAAATTATAATTTCGACGATGGTATATTTCTGTTTCACGGAAAAAAATTATTTAAAACGTATGGTTTTTAATTTGTGAATCTTAAGAGATTTTTATTCAATAGGTTTCAAATTATTAATGTTCCTAAACCTGAATTTCAAAATTCTGAACATTTTTGAAGGACGTTTCAAAAATATTGAGGTGTGTGATTGTCTTTCTTATGTACTTCTAAAATTAATTTTAGCTTTGAACCTCATAAATAATTCAAGTAATGTTTTTTCTAGATTTGGAAAAAGATAATATTTAGCGCTATATTACGAATAATCTATTGCCACAAGATAATAAATTGGTTAAAGTTAAATGAAAAACGATGCACTGTCAATAAAGTATTGAAGATAATAATGCTGTTTTACCCAAAATGGTGCAGTATTATCTCCATTTCGCTCAGTTCTAAAGCGAGTGTAGGCTTCTTAAACAAGGATTGCTTCTGGCATATTTACCCTATTGTCAGCCTGCAGTCTAGTGACTTAAAGGAAAATTCACCAGATGTAGTAAAAGTTTGACAAGTTTAGTAATAACGCTTCAAACAAGTTAAGGTTAGCTTGTAAGTTCTTGGCTTGCATATATTCGCTTCTTGCGATGTGTGATGACCTGGATCTTTGAAAACTCTATTTCTCAGGGCCTGATTAATATAGCGGGAGACCCGAAATAAACATTTTTTGTGGGGTCCTCTGAAGTCAAACCTTTAAGAGGCATTGGGTGATTTTAAGAAACAAAAACATTAATGGGGAACCACCATTTTAGGGGTGTTGAGGTGTTTTACCACTCGTTCAAAATATTTGTTGGGAAGTAGAGTATCCCACACTCAAGTACATGTAAAAAAGGTAAATAAACAATGGAGAAAACTTAAGAAAATGAAAGAAAATTAAGGTAAAGTTTTCTTAAGTAAGACTACTACAATTTTAGTCATTTTGAGGCTCTTAAAAATTAGGGCCCCCATGTCCAAGAGCCTAATTGGACTGTTTGGTAACCAATCTCTTATTATTTGTACAATGCAATAGGAATAAAAAATAACTCTTTTGTGTTTTATTTGATCTATAGATGTAACTTCAACTTGTTTTATGTATATTTAAATGTTATATCTTAGAACTTTGAGCTTCTGGGCAAAAACTGATGTCATATTTGAACTCAGGCTACCAAATTTATACGAAATCAGTTTCAAAAACCCCAGCACCGAAATCACTGTTGCCCTGTGTTATTTTTAGAAGAACTTGTACAAATACTAATAGAGTAAATCTGTAGATCACCAGTAGTGCAACAAATTAGGGAAAAGGAACAAGTTAGTTGCTCTTTTGTAACTCGAGACGAATTGCTAATAAGTGTTAAAAAATAATATTGCGCTATAACACGCTTCGAATCCTATTTGAGTCCTTTTTTTGACTCGAGTCTCAAACAGTGATGTTTCAGTTATTCTGAGGGTATACTCATAGTAATCCACTATGCAGAATATGTGTATGTGATCCTATATATAATATGTTCAGAAATTCTTGAAGGTATAACCCAAGGGTGATAAGAGTTTCGGGTTTTTCAAGGAGAAGAAAAAAAAAAAACTCGTACAATTAAATACGTGAAATACACCGCCAGCTCAGTCATTTCCAGCCGAGGACTGCAGTTTCGTGCTTATTAGCACTCATCAGCCCGGCATAGGAAAGTGACTGAGCTGGAGATGGAAAACCTCTTTCCTGGCTTTCTTAAGAGGTTACTTACTGGTTAAGAGTAAACTTACTGGATATACCAGCCTTGCCTTCAATTTTCGAGTTGAATCGAACCATTGCTTCGGTCACTCATCTGGTCAGAGCTAATTCTGTATTATCTACCAGTCTGTTTGGCACTCTTGGCTTCCTTAAGAGGTTTTCCACCTCCAGTTCAGTCACTCCTATGCCGGGCTGATGAGTGCTAATACGCACGAAACTGCAGTCCTCGGCTGGAAATGACTGAGCTGGCGGTGTATTTCACGTATTTTTGCTTTAGCCCTGGCTAATGAGCGGTAATTTACTGAATCGTACAATTAAAGTTTCGTATTTTCCTTATGTTGTGGGAAAACATGGTTAACACTTGAATATATTATTTTTGCTTTAGGAAAGTTTTAAAATGCGATGATAGAGTCTGAATTACAAATGAAATTTTTTGAAGCTTGAGGGTGTACGCTATAAGTCTAAAAATTGTTTGAGAGTAGAAGGCGTATACGGGGTGCTCCGTTTTAACCTGCAAGATTTTTATTTTCGCAACCGTTAGTCCTTGATGTATACTTCCAATTGCAAAAATGTTCAAAATCAGATGCAGAGTTAAGATATTGAAAGTTTGAAGTAAAAATATAAATGAGTCAAAAAATACGAAATTTAACTTTTTTTACGGGCCCTAGGTCTCCTAACTAATATTTAGAAAAATAATCTCCACTGAAAATTATTACTGTCACAAAAAACTTGATATTTGTGCGACCAAAACTGAAGGAGATATTCCAGTTTAAAGTTTTAAATGACCATACAGAAGATGAGATTGGAACTTATCGCTCTTTCAGAAGAATGACAGGTCGTCAAAGTAAGAAGAACAACGTATTTATATTTTTCATTGCCATTGAAAAATAAATGCTAATGGTATGCCGTGATACGCAAAAACGCACCACAAAACCTCGAATTATTTGAAAAACCACACTCTATGCACCCATGTAATTTTAAACACTTGTTAACCACTATATTTTCCCCCAAAAGGTGTTATTGACGGCGAGTGAAAAGTGGTGTAAGTCACAAAACGCTGTGCTTCATATCTCGTTGAAAATTGGTCGTACTAATTTCAAACTTTTTGGCTTGGAATAATTTTTCAATGGAGATTATTTCCCTAAATAAAAGTTAGAGAACCGGGGGCCCGTATAAAAAGTTAAATTTTGTATTTTTTGGCTCATTTTTAATTTTATTTCAAACTTTCAATACCTTAACTCTGCATCTGATTTTGAACATTTTTTCAACTGGAAGTATACATCTAGGACTAACGGTTGCGAAAATAAAGGCCTTGCAGGTTAAAACGGAACACCCTGTACAGTGTATACCCTATGGGAACACCCCTGGTCTCAAGCAAGCTTTATCATGATTTCTGTGCCAAAGAGCCTGAGGAACGTAAGTCACACTATGATAATTTTACAGTAAATAGGAAAAAAAATTTCTGAAAGGAAAAACTTTTTCCTGGTAAAGAATGGGACGTGCGCCCATTCTTTTACCCCTGGTAAAAAAATTAAAAATGATATTTTTTTAAGAATTACGTTCACATAACTCGATGCGGGATAAGCTTCTACGTACAATGCACTAATAAACAGAAAATCGCAATTTTTTGGACTGACTTCACTCTGACTTTGAAAAAAGTATAGATTTTGGACAAATAAAAATTTTTTCGTCTTTTATGTTAAACCGAATATTTTTAGCTAAGCAAAAAAATCAGTTATTCCTGACCTTTTTACATCTGCTCGCATTTTAAAATGTTCCGTTTTTAATGTTCCAAACTTCTTCTTTCTTCCTTTTTTTTGTTTTTTTTTGGAGGGGGGGGGAGGAGGAGGGGGATTTGTTTTTGCACAAACGAATTTTAGCAATTCCAAATTCTTTGAAAAATAATCGTGTCCGGCGACAGAAATTTTCTGACTAACAGATAATCCAATGCCTCTATGAGTCATTTGCTTTCATCTAGTTTTTTTTTTTTATAATAGCTTATATTTGTACTAAATTAAAAAAATTAAAATATTCCCATTTTTTTATGATAATATCCTTATATTAAACAACTTGTGGAACTTGTCGTTAATATTATTAATGGCGAATAGGTTAAATACCTTTTGTGCTGCTTGCATATATTAAAAAAAAGGCTACCAAACGTGCAAAAATGGCTACCGTGTTTTGTGATTGCAGTAGACATTGACTACTATTCAGAAATCTTAGTCTAGAACCTCAGTTCTGTTTTCGCTTGTCCCCCTGAAAACAAAGAAGAATGTCATTCCTCGTCACCACAATACTTGGTCATCGAAACACATCTCTAATAAACAAAAGATCAAAATTTAACCAAATATGACGTGAAGTACTAGGATTGTCGTGCAGTCACCTAAAGGTTGATTATTGCCTAAATTTAATGGCCTGGAAAGAAAGTCTTAAGAAACGAAAACTGACGAAATTAAACAAAAGTAATCGGAAATAGTAATTTTCACCTGCAATTTTATACAAATCTCTTAGCAATACAGGAAAAAAAATGACGTATCAAATCCGAATAACAGAAGCACTATTCAAGAAGTTTCATGAAGGTTTAAGCGAATGTAAATAAAATGGAAAAAATAATGAATCAAACTCACCTGTGAGAAGTTAAGTCCGTTTAGCGGTAGGCATTGCTCCTCCACCTTTTCAACAGCAGCCGTTTTCTTGCGCATGCGCTCTGCTTCTTGGGCCAAATAGAGGTCAAGGACGGGTACCCCCCGCGAACGAACGTCACTCTCGGTCAGAGAATTGACCATCAGCATGACCCAGACAGGCCTTTTACGCTCCCAGTTCCCAGCAATGGCGTTGAACAGGTAGTCCGCATTGAACAGACCTCGCTGGTCAGCATTGAACAGGCCTCTGAATGGGAAAAAAAGAACAATAAGATTTAGCTACTTTCATTTCTACTTCATGATTCAACATTATATTTTACCAGCGGTACCCGCACGGCTTTGCCCGTAGTAAAACATTAATAGTCATTTGGTTCGCTTGACTATTTTCAAATACTGGATGACGAATCTCTCGCCAATTTGCTATTTTCATTTGCTGGCCCATGTCAATGTTCCTCGTTATGATAATTTGGTAATTTACTCGTCCATGTTATGATAATTAGATCGGTAAAATGTTCTTAAAATTGGAAGAGAAAAAGGACAAAATCGAATTTTCGAAAAAGTGCACACCCCCATGCTACAAATTAATTTTGTGCCAAATTTCATGAAAAGTCGAACGGTCTAGGCGCTATGCGCGTCACAGACATCTCGACAGAGATCCATACATTCAGCTTTATTATTAGTAAGGATTTACCGATTATGTCACAGAGAATGTTTTTCAAAGCACATCGAGCAAACACCATGAGTAAGCTTGGTTTGTTTAAAAAAAACAATAATGCAATACTATTTTGCCCAGTTTGTGATTAACTTATCACAAAAATGGAGCAATAATACTTGTTTTTATCACTTAAGGAATCATTTTCTCTAAAGAAGCTCAACAGCTGGTTCAAATAAAGTGTTGCCAAATATAGCACATTTAGTACTTGTAAAACCATTGAAAATTAGTTATTTATTATCAACTGTTGTGAAATGGTTAAAATGCGTCATTTTACTATCCAAATAAAAAATGTATTTGTACTCAAATCAATTATAGTCTATAGAACTAAAATCGGCGTGTTAAGTCCAAATGACTATCCCACTCTCCACTATTTTCCCCTTCAAGCTGTCATGGTTACGGCACTATAAACTTTTCCCCACACGTTGCTTCTAAAAATGCTGAGTGTTGCAGAAGCAACGAGGTAACACTGTCCATAATGCCGTAACCATAACAAACAGAAGGGGAAAAGGATGGAAAATGGAAAATTCATTTGGCCTTGGCACGCCAATTCTCGTTACATAGACTACAGTACGTTGTAAAAACAGACGAATACGTATCCATCTACACTGCTCGACATTGAAAATGCAACACCAAGAAGGAGTGTTCAGAAATAGAGTAGATGTACATCACTGAGTTATGTAAATGATGTAAAATCCGCAGCTCTCTGACGCACGTGAAGTAAGACATAAGGGAAGGAACTTGAAAAATGGCAATATTCGTGTCGTTATTTCTGACTAGAGAATTATCGAAGAAATTTTGTTTTTGTCTTGGAGGATACGTGTAACACGAGAGAATGCCAGGTCACCGTAAACGAAGGCACTTCCAGCAGATAGACGGTTTTACGAGGGGTATAGCGATCGGACTGAGAAGGGGAAGTTGGTCCGTACGTCAAATTGTAGCTGATACCCACATGGATGCGAGCACGGTGCATAGACTGTGCCGAAGATGGTTGAAACAACGAAATGTGGCAAGATTGAGGGGTGCAGGGGCAGCCAGAGCCTGTCGCATCTACCGACAAGCTGTAGCAGACCCACAAGTCACTTGTTCCCCGATTCTGCAGCAGGTGCAAGATACCCTGAATCTTCCCGTGTCAACCAGAATCATTTCCCGTCGTTTGGTCGCACGTGGTCTGCAATCACGGCGTCCGCTTAGAAGACTGCCATTGACCCCACAACATAGACAGCAACGTTTAGTATGGTGCCGGACTGAGCGTCGTGGATGACAGAATGGCGAAATGTAGAGTTCTCAGATGAATCCCACTTCTGTTTATCCAGTGACAGTCGCCGCATACGTGTGTGGCGTTGACGTGGAGACAGATCTAATCCGACAGTAACTGTGGAACGTCCCACCCCACGACAACGTGGCATAAGGGTTTGGGGCGCAATTGCGTACAATTCCATATCACTTCTAGTTCGTATTCAGGGCACTATGACGCCCCAAAGATGCTTGGATAATGTGCTGCTTCCGGTGGCAATCCCTTACTTTCAAGGGCTACCTAATGCAATTATTCAGCAGGATAACGCCTGATCACACAGTGCTCGCATCTGCCAACATGCTCTCCAAGGCACACAGATGCTTCCCTGGCCACCATACTCTCCTGACCTGTCACCAATCGAACATGTGTGGGATGTGGTTGGACGCCGTTTGCAGACTCTGTCCCTGCCTCGCTCAAAAGACGAACTGTGGCAAACGGTTGAAAGGTAATGGAGAGTCATCCCTCTGGACACCATCCGCACCCTTATTGACTCTATGCCTAGACGTGTTTCTTCGTGTATCGCTGTCCGCGGTGGTCCTACATCCTACTGAGCCGACGCCGTTCTCGCTCTGCATTCTGCCTATCATTTTGAAATTAAGATCATTTATTATTCCTTGCTGTCTCTGTTTTTTTCCAAATTTCATCACTTTCTGACCACTCCTTCTTGGTGTTGCATTTTCAATGTCGAGCAGTGTATAATGATACTTCGTTAAAAGAGCAGAATTATTGCATAGTCAAATGTTTTCGTCACAAGTTTGTATGTGTGAACAAATAGCATTAAAAAAAAAGTTAATTTCTTCTCTCTGCGATTGCATTTTAAGAGTATATGATTCTTTTGTTGTTATTTTTCTAACTGAACTTTTACTTTTCCTTAAATTACATTGCTTGTTCTCTAAATTCAAAAGGTTTTGAAAACTTGTTCTGTTTTCCTTAGGTCACTATATAAAATATATACACTTTATGAAATACTTCTGTCACTATATGAAATACACTAAACACTTTAGATAGTATCGCTGAAATTAACCCGTAGTTGCCTATAAGTTTCCACGACACAAACGAAAAATCACAAAGCCAAACTTACACAAATAGTATAAACTAGACATAAAATGCACCGCCAGCTAGATCAATTCCAGCCGAGGACTGCAGTTCCATGCTTTTTAGCACTCATCAGCCCGGCATAAGAAGTAACTGTGCTGGAGGCGGAAAACCACTTAAAGGAGCCAAGGCAGCCAGATCAAACTGGTAGCTAATGGTTTGTCTGGCTCTCTTGGCTCCTTTAAGAGGTTTTCCGCCTCCAGCTCAGTTACTTCCTATTCTGGGCTGATGAGTGCTAAAAAGCACGAATCTGCAGTCCTCGGATGGTATAACTGAGCTGGCGGTGTACTTTACGTATTTCTGCCTAAGGCCCTGGCTCAGGGTGGTAACTTACTGCAAAATAGTTTAAACTAGAGTTATCAATATTCAGTAAATTACCGCCTATTAGCCAGGGATAAAGCAGAAAAACATGAAATACACCGCGAACACAGCCATTTCCGGCCGAGGACTGTAGTTTCGTGCTTATTAGCACTCATCAGCCCGGCATAGGAAAGTGACTGAGCTGGTGAGGGAAAACCTCTTAAGGAAGCCAAGATTGCCAAACAAACTGGTAGCCAATATAGAATTAGCACAGACCAGACGAGTGACCGAAACAATGGTTCGGTTCAACTCGAAGATTGAAGGCAAGGCATGGTATATTCACTAAATTACCGCCCATTAGCCAGGGCTAAAGCAGAAAAACATGAAATACACCGCCAATATCAGTCATTTCTGACTGAGCTGGCGGCGACTGAAATGACTGAGCTGGCGGTGTATTTCATGTTAGAGTTATCAATATTTGTTTCAACTTATTCTAAAATTCAACACTCACTTAAATATGCCCCGCCCTCTTCCTTGGTCCTGCGTCATCCACCGAGGCATCATTCCTCTGACGTACTCCAGGTGGCGCTTCAGCCTCGAATACAAATCCTGGGGCAGGACATCGGACAGGTTCTTACCCTGTGGCAGCATTTGGCAAGTGGAGAGGGCGGCTACGGTGGCGGGGTCTGCCAGGTCCAGTTCGAAAAACACCTGCGATGAGGCAGCGAACGCCTGTTTGGCGTTGTCCGGGATATGGTCCCACACTTTCGTGTAGGGAACGTGGATGGTGCCGAACAGGTAGGAGGGTGGATCCCGCTTGATCATCCACAGAAAGGAGAAAGGATCGCCATCCTACGAGAGGAGAATAAAAATAAATAATCTAAATGAAAAGTTAACAAAAATGCTTTGTACTGAATTATGAATAAAATGAGAAAACAATGTAAACAAAGTATAAAGTGGAGAAAAAAATTATAATGCTACAAATAAGATAGCGAAGGATGAAATAGAGCCCATTTATCATCTCAAAAGTTACTCTTTTCGCCTTCAGCTCAGTTGCTTCCTGTTCCGAGCTGATAAGTGCTAAAAAGCACGAAACTGCAGTCCTCGGATGGAATAACTGAGCTGGAAGTGTATATTATGCACACAAGAAGAACGTTGAGAGCGAATACACAACAACCTATAAGACACCAATAGTTATACTAAATTGACTGGGAACCACGGACTCGTTTTGAAGCGGTTTTTAATTTTTTCATAGTGAGCTTTGGTTGGAATGCCAAAAGCTTGATTTTGATTGTTTTATCGAAAATTGGAATGAAAAAATTTTTTGGGATTCTGTGAGAAATATTTTAGACAACCTATTAACTTACAGAAAAAAATAGCAATACGTTTTTTTCATGAAACATCCGCCTCCTCTTTAAAAATGTATACTCTGAAAGACAACCAAATAACAATATTTAATAAGTAAAGTAAAGTCTCGAAAACTCGGCCATATCTTCGTAGGGTGACCCCCCCCCCCCCGCGCGTGAATTGATACGCTCGCCACATCGGATAACTCAGCATTTTCATCAACTCGGGCACTTTTCGGTCATCATTTTTGAAATTTTGTTGCGTTTACACCATAGAGGAAATATTCCAGAAAAAAAATAGTCTTTTTTGAAATTATTTGAAAAGATCTAAGAAGAGATGAAACTTTTTTCATTGTCCATTGACAATTCTTAGAATTCGTCACGGTGCCATATTTCACTGTGGATTCGCCAGTGTTCGTTCTTCCATACTCTTCATTTTTTCGTTGGTTTGTTCATTCAAAACTGTACAAAACGTTTTTCACCAATTCAGCTATAATTAGTATTCTTACTCCTTTTAACTTAGACTGTGCGTTGGATTGTCGTGTGAAAACCATCCAAAATCTTTTAATACCGGCAACTATGATCACTATTATTTAGTAGCTTTAGATTCAAACACCCCCAAGAAGTACCATTATGCGAAACCCTTTTATGCTGGGAATTGATGCCGCCACAGAGAAACTCATGAAATACATCGAAAGGCTAATTGATACCAAATAAATGACCAAGTATAAACAACACATTTTTCAACGAGAGGATGATCAATAATTGCTCTCAATCTAGATGAAAAATAAGACTCCTAGCATATCCGATACATCAGTTTCATGTCAAATTTATCAAAAGTCTGATTCTATCAGAAGGATGTCGTAATAGATGACTCGGGAATAAATTTTAGGTCCACTTAACGAATCTTTCTTTTTCCCCGGGGAGGATAAGTGGACGCTTTTTCAAAGTTTTAATGATTGTTTCTCCAAAACCCAAAGCTTATATGCGTCGATGAAATAGATTTATAGATTTCAGAAAGCCAGATTCATCGCATTTGTAGTTGTGGTTGTAACAACGCATTTCAGCTCATGACTGATGTTTCGGGTAGAAAATGGGAAATTTAATGCCCTGTAAATGAGCGAGTGAGGAACATTTTTTGATGCCATCATTCTTGACAGTCTTCACGCAAGCCGTCATTCTCTGGAAAATATGGCTTTATATTTTTTGATACTGCGGCGACGCATCATTTTCTCAAGGTTATACTTAATTTTTACTGAGTATAAGTCCTAGTATATCGTTTAGGGGAAAAGTTTAGTGAAAGTAAACCAAAACTTTAGGATAAGTACTAAATTTATTTCTATACTATTTTCAGTTATTCTTATAAGGTTGACGTGATCAATATATGACTCGGTGAAACGTTTTCTGCGGTGTAACAAATTATTCAATACATTAAGAAAAATACACTAATTCTGTAATTTTAGATATTTCAATACGGTTTTATAAGTGTTATTCAATTATTTAAATTTTTATTATGGAATCATGGCCTAAAAATGAAGCCTATCTGATCTATTTAAAGCAATTTATTCCTAGAAAAGGTTCCTTTTTTTGTGTTATTTTTTAATTCTCAGTGGCAAGCTATTTGCGCAATTTTCTAAGTTATTGGATCCAACTCAATTGAAAAATAAGAGTTTTTTTTTTAGCCATTTGCTTTGTCAGCCGGGATTTACTTTCAGCTTCGCAATGCAGTGTATACAGTATACCATTCTTAGAGCTATTGCGCAATCACTAAAAACAAACGTCCTCACTGAAATTAATCAGAAGGTGTAGTTATTAATCTTCGACAAGCGATTTCTAACACAATTACCGATTTGAGTCTAGTAATATCAAACACAATATCTACCTTATTCCCCGGATCTCGTGTGCTGAAATACGTCGTGCCTCATGTGCATTACTTTTTTAAGATTCAGCGACATATTTTCACTCTCCCCTTTCCGTTCAAAAGCAGTCAGAGCTAAAATCATCGTCAGTACTCATTTAGCTCTAAAAATATTTCAACTGCTAATGAAACGCGTTTCGAAACTCAAATCAATAGCTTGAAACAGTTGAACTGCTCAAGGAAAATTTCCTATAAAGCGTTAGACCCTTTCAGCTGACTAAATGCGTCAGCCATAGAGTATTGCTTTTGTGCTGTACAGACGGCCAATAGCAAACAATATATTCTATGTAAAATACACCGCCAGCTCAGTCATTCCATCTGAGGACTGCAGTTTCTGAGAATAGTCTATGTAACGAGAATCAGCGTGTGAAGGTTACATAATTTTCTCACTCTCCTCACTTTTCCTCTTCTCGTTGTTATGGTTGAACTTTTTTCGCTTGCTGGGTCTGCAAATGCAGAAGCAAAGTGGGGAAGATTTCATAGTGTCGTAACCATGACAAAACGAAGGAATAAAAGCGAGGACAGTGGAAAAGTTATTCGGCCTTGACATACCGATTCTCGTTACAAGACTATAGTTTCCTTCTACATATTGTGAGATTGCTTTGCGACTGATGCATCACGTCAATAGCGTGCGTCAAACATTGTAAAGATTTTGTACTATTCCCAAACTTTGCGATTTGCGGTACCCTTTGGAGAAGTAGAATTTTCTCGTGGCATTCCAGTCTATCTCTATTATATATCGGGGAGACCGGGGAAAGATGACGAGCCGAGCAAGATGACGAATGTCTTAATTTTTCCATTTTCTACGAGGAAGCAGCATCAAATGGATACTACTGACTCTTCTATCGGTTGTTCGTTTATCAATAGTATAGAGACGCTGAAATAGCCTTTTTTTTTTGAGCAATCACATTGCTTATTGTTCTCATTTGACTGTTTTGATGTCCTATGATTTAATTTTCCCTCCGCCTCCCTCTGCAGCACTACCGTCGACCTGCCTCACGATGCTGCTCCTCTTACGAAAACAGTCTCCAGATTGCATCCATATCCTACACAACAGGAGCGCATACATACACAACTACACTCACACACACACATATACATACACACACAAATACACACACACATACACCTACACACGCATACACACTTACACTCATGCCTGCACACAGACACAAACACACACGCCTACATACACGCGCACACTCGTGATTGCGAAAAACATAATTTGAATTCCAGATGTCAAAATTCAAATTATTATTATTATTTATATTTTTTTTTGTTATTTCTGTAGCTCTGATTGTTTACCGTTGCCATGGTATAATTTTTATGCATGTGTAAATAAGCTCTGCTACAGATACAGGCATGATAGATCGTGTCTCTTTAGTATTTATGAGTAACTTAGTTCATATACGTCCTATTACCATGAATAAACATCAATTAATTGCCTTCTTTTATGGCAATGAAGATGAATCCTTTCAAACAGGCAGTCCGGGGCACGTTGACTGGGCGAAACACGGGGCAAGAAGGCAAGATTTCCTCTTTACCAGTCCTGCTTGTAAAATGGAATATTGTGACCCTCCAACAGAAGAATGGATCCTATGCTGCAATGTGCCAAGAGTGGTGGCGTGAGGAATGTTCTAATTATGAAAATGGCCTTTTTATTTGTGACCATTGCTAGCTGCATGACTCAACACTTCAACATTATGTTGCCCAAGCATTACGTTTAATATAATACTTTTTAATACAAAACACAGTTATTATTTGTTAAACTGTGTAATATGTTCAAAAGATAAAATGTGTTCAACTTTTTTTAGTGTTGTCATCCTGCCCTGGGGCAAGTACTGGCGCAATTTGTTAAGGTTACAAAAAAAAAAAAAAAAAAAAATCTTTCATTTATTTTTTTTGAAAAATTAAAGGTTAAAAAAATGATACTACAAAAGACTACTCTAACAGCTCATGTAAAATCAATTTTATTATCCTTAAAAATGAATTAATAAACAACAAATTTCTTAGCATAGTCATCTTGCCCCGGTTTCCCCTACGCATGTGTATATATGGATGTTGTTGGCATTTAGGGGTACCCCTAAGCTATCCCTGCGGCACCCACTTTGGGCACCCCTGTACTAAAGGAAACAATAACATTGTCTTGATCAGCGAAACATTTTACCTATATAAAAGCAGCATTTGAGTGATAACTTTTTTTAAAATGTTTTTCTTTAAATTGGTCCTATAGTATATTTTCTTCTTTAAAACTAATAAAATTAATTCAATTTGAACCCGTTGAAAAGTTCCAAGAGTTACAAAAAATACACTGCAGATAAAACATGCCTAAGATCCTGTCCTTTGCGAGAACAGGTGAGGTTAAAAACTTCTTTTTTTCCGCAAAATTTCCGTTTTAAGCCTGAAATTGGTTAATTCTCTGACGACAACTCTATTAATGACCTTTCAAAGGAAATTATTTTTTTCGCATTTATAACTAATTTTCAGTAAGATGCCGTTTTTACTATGCAATTAACTTTTTTCTCCTTTAAAATAAACAAAATATCCGTTCAGCTTTTTACGTTTAGTGGCAGTCCTTATTTCTGTCTCACAATTAAATTTTCTTTCTAGTGCAGCGATTCAACTAAACTCCAAATATTTCTTCTGAAAAAAAAAAAAAAAAAACTTATCCAATTAGCTACACTTAATTAAATTGCAAGCTCTTTTTTTTCCCTAAAATATATGCTACAGAACATTAGACAAACTCAGGTATGCGTCGCTGAATACTTAATGAGACTGAAGATAAAAGAACAAAAACAGTTTTCTTTGCAATGAAGGGGAGACTGAATCAAGACTCATTTTTATTAATGATCAGAATAAAAAGAATCTGGAAGTAAGTACTACTTGGAACACATTCTAAAATAAATCCAGTTTATAAAATTTATGTAGCCTAAGATTGTTTTAAAGCAAATTTTTTTAGAGGAGCATAAGGAATATAAGTAGTATTTAACTTAGCAGCTGATGTGAATTAAGCAGGTATTCTCCTGAAAAAATAGTAGGGGAATTCAGGGCAAAGTGAAACGGTGAAATATTTACTATGCTTTCAACGTCACTTATGTAGTAATATTTTAACGATGTAGTAACATACTCTGAAAATCAAAAAAGAATATGATAATACACGCAATTTTCAAACATTTTGATAGTACTTATATTGTAATATTTGTTGTTATTTTTTAAAAAATATTATTTAATGATAAAGTTCTTGTTATTAACATTTTAAACATTATCTGAGACCTATTAATGTTCAGTGAAGTGTTTATTTTTTCAATAATTAAGGGGATGGGGCAAAGTGAAAAAGTTCATTTCGCTTACTAATTCAATATTTTATCAAATCACTTAAGTAGTTCTTTATTTATTATTTCATTTACATTCCTTCATTTCACAATATCCTTATTTCATCATTCATTGACTGATTTTCTTATTCATTTACTAATTCATTCACTCATTTATTTTTTCTCACATATTTTCTAATTCATTCATTTTTTTTCGTTTATTGTTTCATTTCCTTTTCATTTATTTATTCATTGTTTCATTTACTTATCTATTTAATCAAAAATATCTAAAATAATCGAATAGAAAAAAAATTATTAGAAAAATATTTAATTTTTCACAAAAATTTCACTAACTTTTTTTGAACGTACAAATTTACTGCTAAAAATAAAAATAATCTTTCAATGTAAGTTTTATTAAAAAAATATTATTCTTTCTTTTTGTACCGTAATTTTCAGAATAAATTTTACACTTGTTGATATTAAAAAAAGTAAGTTACCTTAAATATTTCACTTTGCCACCCATTCCCATATTAAATGACCAAAAAACGAGGAAAACATTTTTTAAATTAATAGCTGTGATTTACTTTAGACCTTTTAATTATTTATTTTTGGTTTAAATATTTTTAATTAGTTAGTTAAAACGTGGACAATTTAACTTAGGATACATAGCTTCTATGTTTTTCCCGCTCTGTCTTGTTTGTTAATTTTTCATGGTATCATTCTTTGTAAAGGTGTCCTATCACAAAACGTATATGTTTTTTTAAACGTTCAAGTAATATTATTTAGTAGGGGAACATGGGGAAAAGTGAAATAGCGAGGCAAAGTGAAATAGTGAAATATTTACTCTGCTTTTAGCGCCACCTATCTGGAATTATTTTGACTATGTCGTACCATATGTAATCTATTCCAGTCAGAAAAAAAAAATACCGCCATATATTAAAGCATTTGGTAATAGAGGCAATTTTAAAAAATGGATATTCATACTGTAATATTTTGTTGTAAGTCAAACATTATATTTGTTACTATAAAATGATAAAGTTCTTGTTATTAACATTTTGAATATTAATTGAGAGTTTCTAATGTTCAATGCAGTATCAATTAAATTAATGTTAAGATTATTTGCATTTTTAATAAATTGTACAAGTAGTCATGTACATGCGGAGTAAAGTGAATGGGGTAAAGTGAAATAGTTTGTTTCATTTACTCACTCAAACATTTAATGTAACTCGCTTCCATTTTCATTTATTAATTCATTCATTTACATTCCTTCATTTAGTAATTCACTTATTTATTCATTCATTCACTCATTTTCTTATTCATTCATTATTTTAATCAGTTCATTTATTTTTCTTAATATGTATTAATTGATTTATTCATTTAATTATTCGTTTATTGCTTCATTATCTTTTTATTTATTCATTCACCCTTTTATTTACTTATTCTTTGGATCAAAAATATGTTTTATAATCGGTTAGAAAATATTTCATTAGAAAAATATTTCATTTTTCACTTTGCCTCATAAAAAAAACAAAAGTGAAAATTTTCCACTTTTTTTTGAAGACTCAAATTTACTGACAAAAATTTAAAAAAAACTGTTTCAAAGTAAGTTTTATTATAAAATAGAATGTTCTTTCTTTATGTACTGTAATTTTCAAAACACATTTCCGATTTGTTCATTTTGAAAAAACTCAGTCCTCTTAGTCATTTCACTTTGCCCCACATTCTCCTACTTTGATATATATTATTTTTCTGCTGTTGTATATCCAGATTCAAGAAATTTATAAACTTGCCACTAAGGCAATACTGTATAATTTTCTCATTTGCTTTATTATTCGATTTTGGACGATTGAAAATTACCAACAAAAAAGCACATAATTACATTAAAGAAATTTAAATCAATGATACTTTTTAATAATGCAGTTCCAGTCTCCTGAACTTAGTGATTTTCTGTTGCTTGCAGTGAAAAGTTTCTTCACCTTTCAGTAATCCTTTTATTGACTTTCAGTACTTTTTTGTCGTTCGTTCTACATTGTGTGGACTTTTCGTTCTTCTTTTATGCACTGATGAAGGGGCTTGCATATGACAGCCTCACAGCTGTTTGCTGAGTTTTTAACTCTATTTTATTACTTTATTTGTACTTTATGCACGTTGTTGTCGTTTTTACTCATAAACAAAACGAGTTTATCACACTAATTGATAATGTAATTAAAATTAAAATATTTTTTAAAAATTTCCTGGAAGTTGTCCTAATGTAAATTTATCGTGAAATCCCGAAAGTAACCATTGCATCGATTATACCCCCCCCCCCTTTCAACAGAAAGTTAGATCATTCTGTAATCCAGTACATCTTCGTAATTTTTGCCGATCTTCTTCATTTCTACTCCTCAAAAAAAGAAAAAAAAAAAAAAAAAAACACACACACACACACACACACACACACACACAAAACATTTTAATCTCTGCTTGTCAAAACGTTTTTCACATATAAAAAATTTAAAAAATCGTGCCAAAAAAAAAAAAAGCAATTGGCCAGTTCTAGGGATTCATTTCTTCCACTTGGTCTTGGCCCATTTTGATGCTAGGGCGCCATTTCTTTTTGTTCATATGTGTTACAAAAGGAATTTTTATTTGGAACGAACAAATTCGGGACCTACACTACAAATAAACAAATTAAAACTTTACGCCATGTGGAAAACATGTTGTTTAAAAATTCTCGCAAAACTAAGAAATAACCTAATACCAAAAACAACTTTCAAAAAACTCGATAATTATCCCCCACCCGTCACCTTAAAATGATCAGTTTGGTTTTGAAAATGGGGGTGGGGGGGGTGGAGGGAGGTACTTTCTGGATTTTACTAACGTAACTTATTTATTACGTCTGTTACATTTGTTTTGAAACGCGTCGTTTTATCCATCCCCCCTCACTCAAAACTGTGGTATAAATTTAGATTTTCAAAAGTTGGCAGCTCTGTATATATATAACCAACCAAGTACAAAACAATAAATTTTTGCCCAAAAATTGTATTTTGATGAAATATTTAAAGAGTTATTGTGTGAAACAACTTAGCAATCTAATGTGATATTCTCATTAAATGTGTTGGATATGCCTAATCAATGTTGATAGCCGAACTTCAGATATAAAGAGCCATACAAGAAGTAAAAAGCTTAACTGGTTACAAAAATAGCAAACATCTTCTCCAATTATGACATTGAAAAGAAAGATTCTTTGGTTCACACGCTGTTTCTTTCATAATTTCATCAAGTCTTTCAATAAAAATTTTTATAAACTGTGTAATACATATGTATGTATCAGTTTTACCAATTATTTCATATTTAGATTTAAGAAAAGAGCATTTTTTTTGTAAAATACCCAGTTTTTGGTATTTACCCAGGCCTTGGGTAAATGCCCGGGTAAATACCCAAAAAATGTTTACCTATCCGCTGGGTATTTACTCGAACCACATCATTATGTGGCCATTAATAAAACGTTCCACTTGCTACCTTCAAAGCGCATGCGCAGAACCTTTGTATGTATTACCTTGTTTCCACGATGCAATCGGCTTGCGCTTTCAGTTGTTAGCCGACAGGTTGGTGGTTCAAACCCACAAGTGAGAGTGATACAATTTTTGATATTTGGAATAAAAACTGTTGAATTGGCTCATTTAGCTTTATTAGCTCTTAATTCGATTTGTTGTTCAACTGCCATTTTTTTTTAAAGTGTAAAACTACTTTCCTCAAAAAAAAAAAAAAAAAAAGGAAAAAACAAGGTGAAATGTAATTTAATCAAAGAGTGTCCATAGAATTCACTCGAAGGTAAAAATAAAATGAAACAAACAAGAAGAAATATTTCAGTGCTTTATCTTCCTTTAAAAAAAAACTACTTACTGAGATAAATCGCATCTTCTTCAAGGGAAAAGTAAACCATAAAAACAAGTGTTACTTCTAAGATTTTGTATAGTACAGCAATCAAAATACACCAAAAAAGTCAGTTCTTTCTCACATTATCAAAGTAAATAAAAAGAAATTGAACTTCGCACGTGTCGTAAGCGAATGTTTTTTTTTTCCTTTCAGTCCTTGATTTCATTAACTGTTTAGAGCTGTGTACCTGAATTCAGATTTGCCGTTCGAACCATGCATAATCCGTAAAAAAGTGCATACAATTAACTAGTTGCAGTTAATTTGATAAACTGTTTTTATGGCGGAATTATCTGCAGCCTTAATTGGAAGTATTGGTTAAAAAAAAGCTGAATTAAGGAAATTTCCTGCATTCGGCACAAAAAAAAGTTAAAAAAAAAATCACTGTTTAAAGACCTAAATTTGAAATCAATTTGGATTGTATCTTAGTAACGATTTGCTACGTATGATTGGCAGCATAAAAAACTCTTCTGTGGTTCGAAGTATAAAATCGATGTATCAATAAACATTTATAAAACAGAACATACGAGTAACTATTACTAATGTACTTAAAATTCTTTTTTATAATAAAAAATCGCATATTGTGGATATGTTACATTATGTAAGTTAGCGATATTTAACGCATCTATCGCTGGTAGCTTCATTTGCGACAAGAAGGAAATACAGAGGTGGTAAAAAAAAAAAATGCATCACCCGCGCCGCAAAGGAGATGAATATCATCCCGACTGCATTCAACACACAGTCAAGCATCCCGTATCCCAGATGATTTAGAGATGTATTTCTGATCAAGGAGTTGGTGGGCTTCACTTTGCGCAACGCTCAGGTGTATATTGGCATTTTGGAAGAGAAATTGCTTCCTACTATCCGGGATTACTTTACTTTGGTTCCAAACGTCATTTCCCAGGATGATTCTGCTCCGTGCCATAGGACAAAACTGGTAAGTAACAATTTAAAAACATTTATCCTGCCATTAGACTTAAATTGACATGGGGTTAAATAATTTTTTTTCTCTAAACTCACACGCAGGTTCAGAAATGGAAAAATGAGCATGGAATCAGTAGTTTGCCTTGGCCCGGAAACAGCCCCGATCTACGTAAAGAATTATCGGATTCCAGCTGTTAAATGTTTATTTCATAAGTTTTGCAGAATTTCACATACATTCATCGTTAATCGGTCAACCAAAACTTATCACATAATCCCATTGTTTTGAAAATGCGAAGGTGATGCAATTTTTTTTACCAGCACTGTATTTTTCACTGAAATTCTGTATAAATCTTTAGTTCCACGTGGTTAACTAATATTCCTTCTTGATGCAAATCACGCATTGACTTTAACTATTATTCATTCGAACAGTGAAAATGCTTCTATAAAATACTACCATAATTTAGTAATTTTATTATGAAGTAAGCTGGAAGAGAATTATTGTCGCTTGTTATGTAATGCCATAGCACAAGCCTGTAGCCACATGTTCTAATCTCTTCTGTCATATGGAGTCCTAGTGAAACTTTAAAATACGAGCTCATGTGTGCATCACATGACTTCCTTTTACTCCAATTTAATGTCATTTTCTCATTATTGGCAATTTTAATGTGATTCAATAGTTTAATATCTAAATATCACCAACAGTGGCCAAATTAAAAACCAGATTAAAAAAATAAATAAATAAATCGCCAAATTTTTCGCCAAGTTGACGAAAAATCTTGGCGACCAAAAGACTGGCGATATATCGTCAAGTGTCTGCCAAATTATAGCACCATTTGAGTTTACATCGAAATTAACAATGATTTCCCTCCAAAAAGGGGCAAAAGACTCCCTTTGGAGCATCCGAATGCAACCAAAAAGGGAGGTGCACAACTAGACCCCACTAGGAGTCCAAGTATCAAATTTCAACTTTCTAGGACATTCCGTTCTTGAGTTATGCGACATACATACACACATACGCATATACATACGTACATACAGACGTCACTAGAAAACTCGTTGTAATCAACTCGGGGATCGTCAAAATGGATATTTCGGGTGTCTGTACGTTCCTAGGCATATATCCACGTGTGGTGGGGTTGAAAAATAAAGTCAACATTCATTCGGGGGTGAGCAAAGTGGAAATTAAGGCCGATTTTTTAGTGAAATTTTTTTTGCGAATACAATACTTCCTTTTTTGTAAAAGGAAGTAATAATAACAACCCTAAAACCGAAATTCTGCTTTTTGTGACACTTAAATTTCAAAGCTATTCCAGCCTCCAGTTAATAATATTTTAAAATAATATTCAAAGAACCCCTTTTTTTCAACTGAAACATGTGTGAGCTTTGGACGAAAACTTTATTCGATCAATTTATGAATAAATAGTGCAAGCACAAATACAAAAAATCTTTAACAATAATAAATGTAAATTAAAAGTTAATGTTTAGTGGAACACATAAACCGAAAAACTTTGTTAAAAGTACAAAAAAAAAAAGTGTTTTCACGTGTTTCAAAGCTATAAAGAATCCTTTTTTTAATGAAAAAATATGGAAGCTTATGGATGAAAAGGCCTCCAACAAAACTGAAATACATAAGTTTTGTGTTCACATTCATAAAAAGTAAAAAAAAATATTTAGAATGATTTCCAATGACAGAAATTTTTGCACCATGAAAAGGTCTTTCTTTCGCTGAAAAGTTATTGGAATAGAGCACAAAAATTTAGAACTTAAGTTAAATAATGTAACTGAAAAATTTTCTTTTTTTTCGTTTTAAAGTTTTTTTTATATCAAACAATTAAAGATTTTGCAGTCCAAAAATGCAGTTTTTTTTTTTTTGACACATTAGGATTTTTTTTTGCTTAAAGTCACCAAGAAATCAGTCTGGGGATTTGCCGTTGTGGTTGAATTTAAATTTCAATAGTAGTTTAAAAAATACGCGGGAAAAATCGTATTTATCTGCAAGAATGATGTCAACTGGAGTTAAAAGTAAATGCTTATTTTTTTCTGTGTTGAATCAAGCTTAATTTTATGAATCTGATAACTATTTGTACTTCTGAAAAACTATGCAACATAGTACTATGTTCCTAGTTTTTATGCAAATTATTTATTATTGTTTTGAGAAATATCATGTTAGAAAACCCTACGTTACTTTAACGGAAGATAATAATAACACTGACTAAATTTAAAAAACATTTCTTGTAACGCCCTAATCCACAGAAGAAATAGCTATATTACAAATATACAGAAAAGATTTCTTCAATTGTTTAAATTGTACGCATTTAGCTAACTTTTCTTTAGCCTTGTTCTGTTCACCAAAAGAAAAAAAAAACAATAAAAGAAGAGAAAAAGATATTTTTACCCTTAGCAAGCAAAAAAATTTTTTTTTAGTACCCTTCGTTTCATTAACGATTCAGAGGCGCATACCTGAGTTCTGATTTGGTGTTCCAAGCATGTATGATCTGCTAAAAAGTGTGTGAGGTTTAATTAAGTGCAGCTAATTAAATAAGTCACTTTTTCTGTCTCGTTTTCAACGAGATTAATAGATTGTTTTTATAAAAGTCTGAAATTTAATTACGGAAATTAATTAGTGCAGAGTAACATAATCAAACAATGTACTGATTTTTTTTTTCCTTGTAAACTTTCACTCGGATCAATGTTGGAAATTTAAGTACAATGTTAATATCTTTTTAAATTCAAAAGTTATTTCTTTAAACGTTTGGACCAGGAAAAAACAGCAAAACTCTTAATATTTTAAAACCTACCTGCCGCTTTATAAATGAGTTTATAGGTGAAAAGACAGCCTATTAAAATTTTGTTGGTTTCCTAATAATTCATGAACTTTTTTTCAATGAGAAAGTGTTTCCTTGTTACCCCGAAACAGGTATCTCAACTCCAATTGAGGCTGTGAGAAGCAAAGGGGTGTAAGTGACAAAATTAAATATTTGAAGATAACCAGTACAAATGGTAGGCGAACCTCTCCTCAGTATTGGGGAAAGGGATAGTACTAGTAGCCCTGGAAGGTGTTGCTGTACAACATGATATAGAAAAAAAAAATCAATGAACGCCAACCTAGGAAGTTATCTTTAAACGCGTTTCACTCAAAACTTGAAAATGTCCACTTACATTCCTTTGCTTCTTACTGCCTGAACTGTTATTTTTACAATTTTTACGCTGCTATTGTAAAACCTGAAAAGTTGACCACCTGTCTAAGTTGACCACTTTTTTCAGGCACGGAATTAGCCCTTATCATATAAATCAACCTCTGTAAGTTGACCACCTGTTTAAGTTGATCACTAAAGTAGTGCACAGCAGATGATCAACTTACACAGGTTTCACTGTATTCTTTACTAATAATAAAGCTGAATGTCCTCTGTCCGGATCTCTGTCTGTCAGGATCTCTGTGACGTGCATAGCGCCAAGACCGTTTGGCCGATTTTCATGAAATTTAGCACAAAGTTAGTTTGTAGCATGGGGGTGTGCACCTCGAAGCGATTTTTCGAAAATTCGATGTGGTTCTTTTTCCAATCCAATTTTAAGAATAAAAATATCATAAAATGGACAAGTAAATTACGAAATTATCATAACGGGGAACCGTAACATGGGTATAAGCCAATTGACGAGAAAATTCACCATACATTATTTGTAAATATACAGGCGAACCAAAAGACCTTTTAATTTTTCTATTACGGGCAAAGCCGTGCGGGTACCACTTGTGTCATATAAATATCAACCTCTATAAGTTGACCACCTGTTTAAATCACCCACTAAAGTAGTTCACCGCAAGTGGTCAACCTACACAGGTTTCACTGCATTAGGTTTGTATTTTATCGCAAGAAGAAAACATTTATGCGTAATCCACGACGTGATCGAGAATGGAAGGCAGATAAAGGCAGTTCAGGGATTTTCAAAACTTTTTCTGTCCATTGATATAGGTAAAACTGTAACAATGCTTGGTTTTGCGTCTGCTGATGAAGAGTTTGACTATCTACCTTCCAATCAGAATATTTCCTGACGTGAAATAGGTGAGCCGAAGGAATCTTCTGGAATAGCTGCTTTGAAGTTTTTAACTTTGAACTGATTTTATGGATGGTCAGACGGTCACTTTAAATTGATGGACCAGCAGCAACTACACTTACTCTTAGTGCGATTTTTCTTCCTCTTACATCAATCTTATCTCTGAATACCTGCTCTACCCGAAGTTTCTGGTTCAGTTTGAATATTAGAGGCTCCTCCACCGTTTTCTGTAGCGATTTACACATTTACAATGATATTCAAGATTTTGGGGATTTTTCATTTATCTTTATTACTTTGGCCACCACTGTATGGGCTCAAAACATACTACTAATCCCATCAAAAAAGGACAGAGTAAATGTCAAGAGCCTGAGATTTGAGAAACAAATACATGTTAAAAGTGAAAAAAAAAATCATAAAAGAACAATAAAATGGAAAGGATAAAGGGCAACCGATTAAGTTACACTCATCAGACACGGGGAAAATGAAGGGTGGCAAAATACACAGGTTTTGCGTTCAAATATATCAACCAAAAAGCAGACTTGTTAAACCTATCTAGCCGCCTGTTTCTAAACTGATCACCATTTACCTAACAGCAGTCGTTTTGCAGGAAATGAAACTGAACTCCATTCCAAATACACTAGATGTGAAACTTTCGACATGACAGTTTTAAAGAATAAGGTTTGCCATTAAACCTGGTATTTTCTGCCTTTTTTGTCTAATTCCAAATACACTAGATGTGAAACTTTCGACATGACAGTTTTAAAGAATAAGGTTTGCCATTAAACCTGGTATTTTCTGCCTTTTTTGTCTAATTCCAAATACACTAGATGTGAAACTTTCGACATGACAGTTTTAAAGAATAAGGTTTGCCATTAAACCTGGTATTTTCTGCCTTTTTTGTCTAATTCCAAATACACTAGATGTGAAACTTTCGACATGACAGTTTTAAAGAATAAGGTTTGCCATTAAACCTGGTATTTTCTGCCTTTTTTGTCTATTCATTTTAGCACTAAAACAAAGATGAGTTCTTTTTATACACGTGTACCAAAATAATATTTGGCGCAAAAATCCCTTTCAAACCTTTTGCACCATAAGAAAGAATAAAACCAACAAACCAAAATCATATTGGAAAATTTCAAAACTTAGTTGTACAAAATTCAAATTTTCAACAAAACTTTTATTATTTTAAGTTAACGTTCCCTTAAACCCAAATTTAGAGCACTCCAGTCTGTTACGATATCCAATCCTAAACATTCATTCAGAAAAACTGAAAAACAGCTCTTCAATAAACTCCTGAATACAGGAGGAATTTTTCCCTCCTCAATCTTCCCTAAAGATTAAAAGAATAAAAATCACATAGATGTTATCCGCAGATTTTTCCCTACCCTTTATTCTTTGGAGCTGTCAAACATTTTGACGTTTTAAGGCGACGAAAAAGTATTTTTTTTAGATATTCCTTCGTTCAAGAAGCGCTGACAAGAGGAGATGCAGAAATAATAAATAAATAAGCAGCTCTTTCTTTGGAATTTTTAGTACAAGTTGGGAAAAAAGGAGGTTGAATGGATTTATTTCTATGTATTATATGCGTATTCTTGAAAAAAAATAGACATAAGTTTTTGAAACTTTGGTGGCATTTCTGGAGATTGTAGTCAACTTACAGTTGAACAGTCAAGTAAAACTTGGCGAAAGAGAGTATAAACTATTTTACAAGCAAGAAGTTTAATACTTAAAATACACCACCAGCTCAGTTATTCCATCCGAGGACTGCAGTTTCGTGCTTTTTAGCACTCATCAGCCCGGAATAGAAATCACATGAGCTGGAGGCGAAAAACCTCTTAAGGGAGCCAAGAGAGCCAAACAAACTGGTAGCTTATGCAGAATTAGCCACCAGTTAGCCTGGTGGCTAATGTCATATTAGCCTGGGTTTTCGCCTGCAGCTCATGGGATTTCTATTCCGGGCTGATGAGTGCTAAAAAGCACGAAACTGCAGTCCTCGGATGGAATAACTGAGATGGTGGTGTATTTTAAGTATTTCTGCCTCAGCCCTGGCTTAGGGCGGAAACTTACTACAAAAGACGTTTAATATTTTTAAATGAAATTACAGTGGACGCCGTTTAATTGAATCAACCGCTTTTATGAATCAAATTGTCAAAAACAGAACAAAATCCAGCTTTATTGAGTCTGCTGCTTTATTAAATGAGCCGCTTTATGGAATCAAAACTGTTAAGTACAAACATGATTCAAATAAGCGGCGACCTCTGTAGTATAATTCATTTAAAAAAAATAAGCAGTAAAGTATAAGAAAATATCAAATACACACTGTAGAAAACACGGTGTGGTATATGTGATTAAACTGTTTAGTGAATCAACATGTTGTGAGATATTTTCGCACTGATTTAGATTTTTGGGTCTGATAATGTTTTTATATGGGTTAAACGCATATTTCTTTTTATTTTTTCGAAATCAGCCCAATTTTATTGATTAAACAATATTCGCTGAATGTGGAGAAGTTGAGCAAGATATTGCTTGAAGGTCACCACAACTAAACAGCGAAACAACTCGATTTATAACAACAGCGCCTTTAAATAGTCCCGCCAGTACCAAGATAAAAAAATTCTGATTATTTGAAGCTAAGCAGGGCAAAAAAAAAAAAGAAAAAGAGAAAAAAAAAGAAAAAAAAAAAGCTCCGAAAATTTAAAACCAATTAATTCACACAACGTTTTTTACTAACACCTTTAGTTATAATGGATTGACTGATTATAATTGGTTCTTCCGTAAAATCTTTAAACTTTTAACTAAGACAGATTAATTTTATCTCAATGATTCTTTTCTTAAGAACTTAAATTTCAATACATCTATCAAATCTCATTTGTTCCTCCATTACAATATTTAATTAGTACTTAAAGGTAAGCCAAATACATCACTAGGATCCCCGATTGTAATAGATGAAATTAGTCTTTTTCTTTCCTTAATCCTATATTGTTTTTCCACTAAGATCTTCGACTATGAAAGAGCAAACGAAAATAACTTCAATAATCAAGCAAAAAACTGGAAAATTACAAAAAAAAAAAAAAAAAAGTATGCATGAAGTTTAATAATACGATTGTAGATTCATATTTCATAGAACTTCTAGATAAAGGTTTATTCCGAGGAAAGGATTGCACCTATACTAATCAGAATACGATGATTTTCCTGCTTTTTTTAAAAAATCGATTTCATATGTGCCCCAGGTCTGTTACCATCTTTTCCTATAGGGGCATATTTCAACAATTGAAGCCATTAAAAAAAATACCATTAATTAAAAAAATATTGTTTTTTTTTTTTTTAAATCTCAAAAAAAAAAAAAAAAAAAAATCCATGACACAAATAAAAGACTGTTCAATCATGGGGACATCCCTGTGCTGAGAAATTGATAATATTTTTTGTAAAATAAAGAAATGAAAAAAAAGTTGTTTCCCTGTGCCCCCTTTCTCTACAATCTAAGGTTCCCTATATTCTTCTAGATAATTTGGAAATTACCCATTTTTCACCATTTTGACCCCTGTTCTCTCTTTAAGACAAAGTGTCTACTAGCCTCACTTTACTCCATCCTTATTTGTCTCATGTTACGTTAAATGTCATTAACATACTCTTTAAAAAAATATATAAAAAAAAATTGACATCTTGAATTCAAATTATGTTTTTCGCAATCACAAGTGTGTGTGTGTAGGCGTGTGTATTTGTGTGTAGGGGGTATGTGCGTTTGTGTGTAGGGGTATGTGTGTTTGTGTGTAGGGGTTTGTGTGTAGGGGTATGTGTGTGTAGGCATGTGTGTTTGTGTCTGTGTGCTGGCATAAGTGTGTGGGTAGTTATGTGTATGAATGTGTGGGGGGGTATGTGTATGTGTGTGTAGGCATATGTGTTTGTGTCTGTGTGCAGGCATGAATGTGTGGGTAGCTGTGTGTATATGTGTGTGTATGTGTAGGTGTCTGTATGTATGTGTTTGTGTGTGTATGTGTGTGCAGGCATAAGTGTGTGGGTAGTTATGTGTATGAATGTGTGTGTGGGGGGTATGTGTATGTGTGTGTAGGCATGTGTGTTTGTGTCTGTGTATTGGCATAAGTGTGTGGGTAGTTGTGTGTATGAATGTGTATGTGGGGGGGGTATGTGTATGTGTGTGTAGGCATATCTGTTTGTGCTTGTGTGCAGGCATGAATGTGTGGGTAGTTGTGTGTATGTGTGTGTATGTTTTTGTGTGTGTATGTGTAGGTGTCTGTATGTATGCGTGTGTGTATGTGTTAGTGTATGTGTGTAAGTGTTTGTGTATGTGTGTGGTCGCGCGTGTGTGTGTAGTTGTGTATGTATGCGCGTGTGTGTAGGACATGGATGCAACGTGGAGACGACTTTCGCTATAGGAGCAGCATCGTGAGGAGCCGGTCGACGGTGATGGTGCGGAGGGTGGCGGAGGAAAAATAAAATGATAGGACGCCAAAAACAGTCAAATGAAAGCAATAAGCAATCGTGATTGCTCAAAAAAAAAGGCGCGAGGAGATGCTTTTTCTACCCCCTTCTCCCTTCCCCTTTGTCACAAACTCACAATTTCACGGAACCCCCTCCCCCTTAAAGCGTGACGTCATTTTTTGACAGCCCCTTACATCAACCTTAGTTTTTGTAGATGGAAAATTAAACATTAACGGGGTGAAAAAAAAAGTTGGCTTTGGCTATAACCACAGAATATTAGTAAGACAATTGCATACATGTTCACTTTTTCCTTCTCCCTTTCTCACATACAGGCAGATATGTACACTTAACTAGTCTAACTATTTCTGAAAATGTTCATTAATTAACTACAACAAGCCATATTACATACTCTGCGACGCAATTACAATTAAAAGCACATTCAAGGGAAGCAATTTTGCAAAACCAAACACGTAATTTTAATTAACTCGGGACCACATTGCTTTTAAATTGAAGCGACAAAGCTCTTTTTCATTAGTTCAATTGTTTACTTCCTCGTCACATCGGATTTTCAGTGTCAAGTGAAACTGACGCTGAATAATGAGAAGATAATTAGAACATCGTGGCAAATAAAAACAAAGAAAAAAAGATGAGTTTTTTATGTGGAAGTGACGACACTAATAAACAAGATTTAAGTAGAAAATTATTTTTAAACTAATTACATTTAGTCAAGTTTTTTTTTTTTTTTTTTTTTTAACCGACATATATGCTTAGGAAAAAATTTCAAGTTTGTTGGAAGCTGTTGTTGACATTTTGCTTTAGAAAATCCTCTAGTGAAAACAGAATTAAGCTCTTCTAAATATGAAATCTCATCTGGTGGTTATTAAATTTTTATTCGATGTTTTGCTTTCTTGGAAATTCTCTTTGTCTTAAAAAGTTAAAACGCAAAAGAAATGTATGCTTATAAAATATTTTTATTTTAAATTCACAAAAAAGAGCAGGATATATTTTCATCGACGATGATATAAAAGTTACAGAAAAAAATAAAGCTTGATAAACTTTTTAATTTTGCTAGATGAAACATGACATTAATTATTGCCGACTCCAACAAATTATCTTTCATCATGGATATTCTTTTTTTTAAACTGTGGATCGTCTGTTTTCTGAAAATTTAAAACTTAATCCTTCATTTTCTTTTTTGCAATGCTATGATAATTACATTGATTGGAAAGTAGTCATTGCTAAAGTTAATTCAAAGAATATATCTAAATAACAATCAGAAAACGAAAATAATGAAAAATTTAGTTTTATTATTCTTTGGTAAAAATGCGAAAATGTTATCATCTAATAATGCAAAATTTCTCAAGGGTTAATTTTTAAAAAAATTTTCATCTTATTTAGGATGCCAATGCACAACCTTTTTACTTCCTTTTACAAAAAAGGAAGTATTGTATTCGCGAAAATATTTTCACTCAAAAATCGACCTAAATTTCCATTTTACTCACCCCCGAATGAAAATTGAGTTTTTTTCCCTACTCGACCACATGTGGATAAGTGCCTCAGAACGTATAGACACGCGAAATATCCATTTTGACGATTCCCGAGTTAATTACAACGAGTTTACTCGTGACGTCTGTATGTATGTGCGGATATGCGTATGTATGCCGCATAACTCAAGAACGGTATGTCCTAGAAAGTTGAAATTTGGTACGTAGACTCCTAGTGGGGTCTAATTGTGCACCTCCCCTTTTGGTTGCATTCGGGTGTTTCTAAAGGGGGAAATCATTGTTAATTTCGATGTAAATTCAAGTGGTTGCATAATTTGGCGGACACTTGGCAGTATATCGCCAGTCTTGTGATCGCCAAGTTTTTTTCGCCAACTTGGCGACAAATTTGGCTCTTTTTTTTTTTTTTTTTTTTTTGAGCAATCACGATTGCTTATTGTTCTCACTTGACCGTTTTTGGCGTCCGTGCCTTTTTCAGCTTGGATCACCGTCCACCGGCGGCGGCGCGGCTGCTCCTGAGCACTGTCCCCCGAAATCCACTTTTGCTGGGCGGTGGCGTCCATGTCCCACACACACGAACGCCTACACACACACACACACACACACACGAACACCTACACGCACACGCACGTACACAACACTCACTCACACACATGCATACATACACTTACGCACCCACACACATGCGCCTACACAAACACACACGCTCGTGATTGCGAAAAACATAATTTGAATTCAAGAGGCCAAAAATTCAAATTAATTTTTATTTTATTTTTTAATCTGGTTTCAATTTGGCCACTGTTGGTGATAATTAGAGAGTAAACTATTGAATCACATTAAAACTGCCAGTAACGGGGAAATGACATTAAATTGGGGTAAAAGGAAGTCATGTGATGCACACATCAGCTCGTTTCTTTTTAAAATCTGGTTTCAATTTGGCCACTGTTGGTGATAATTAGAGAGTAAACTATTGAATCACATTAAAACTGCCAGTAACGGGGAAATGACATTAAATTGGGGTAAAAGGAAGTCATGTGATGCACACATCAGCTCGTTTCTTTTTAAAATCTGGTTTCAATTTGGCCACTGTTGGTGATAATTAGAGAGTAAACTATTGAATCACATTAAAATTGCCAGTAACGGGGAAATGACATTGAATTGGGGTAAAAGGAAGTCACGTGATGCACACCTCAGCTCGTTTACTATTGCAAGTTGCTTTTTAAAAATAACCCTTTTCGACTCTCCAACTGTACATGCACCATATGTTTGTCACTTGCAAAAGCTAATAACTTAAACATTATGAGAGTAAACTCTCTTTTGTTATACAATTCCACTAAAACCGATTTCACTAGAACTGGTACCCGATGTAAGCAAAAGAAGGTTACTATTTTGTCACCAACTCCTGCCACGTTACAGGCTTCCTAGCTGAATGGGCGTTTCTGTTCGTATTGAACGAATGTTAGTACTTAAAGTTTTGGTTTCTTCAACATTTGATTGACTTTGTCGAAATCAAATTTTGGTACTCGTGAAATATGGTACAGTTGACAAAGTCAAGGATGTAAATATGTGCTACTGGGTAACTTTAGGGAGTTAAACCCATCAGCACCGGGGCCAATATTAGCATGTTAATGCATATACATGTAAGAAATGCCGTAAGTAAACCCCCTCCTCTAGGGGAAGATTATAGCTTGCTATGACCACCTCTTCCTCAGATGGAAACTGGCTGCGTTTGTCAAATTTTCTGATAACTTTTAAGAATACAACTTTTTTGGAATAACGAATAAATCCTTTTGTAAAGTCAGAACAAACAACGTAAGTAGAAGCACAAATTTGTAAATTACAGCAAACACGTGTTTCGGCGTTACAGGGAACGCCTTTTTCAATGCAAAAAATAATGAGCTTATGGATGAAAAGACATCCGACAAAAGCTGTTGCTATTTGCTTTTGTCGGATGTCTTTTCATCCATAAGCTCATTATTTTTTGCATTGAAAAAGGCGTTCCCTGTAACGCCGAAACACGTGTCTGCTGTAATTTGCAAAATTTGTGCTTCTACTAACGTTGTTTGTTCTGACTTTACTATTCAGCACAAAGGTATTTATTTATCTTAAAATCCTTTTGTGTTCGAAAATTAAATGAATCAATTAACCAACGTTTTGATGCACGAAAATTGTAATAATTGTAAAAATTGAATATTTCGCATAAAAATTGCAAACGGTTGCAGTACCTCCCCTTCCCCACAAAAAGCGTTGGAGCACATCCATAACTGCCACGTACCAACCCCCTCCCTTCCCCCTCCCCGAAAAAGAAACTAGATCTTTAACACCACGCCCTGAAAATGTCAAAGTCGGAGACCATGTCATGAAGCTCTTCCCCCCCTCGTGGAAATCTCTGAAAAATGTATGATGAAACAGGCCGAACTCTTACTTTAATAATCCATGATAAAATCCATAATTTGTCCGCTACTCAATATCGTACTCTTTTATTATCTGCAGTTATAGCATTAATCTTTGACATCTTAAACCTGCTTATCTCACAACTACCACATCCTTCCTCGGTGTTTCCATACAGAGCTAAACCTCATAAACCCACATTAAATTCTTTCATAAATCCTCTTTGGTGATGAATAATGCCTGGAAGCCAATTAACACCACCCTATAAACCAGAAAACCTTTCCCGAAATCAATTTCCCTTCAGCGTTTAATCTCTGTTAGAAAATGAGAAATCTGCTTTTAAAGCTGGTTGCCCAACGATGCCCAACTTTACGACTGCGATCCATTTAATTGCATCATGGAAATCTCTTGATGAAAGATATCGAAATATTCTTTGAAAGATAATGGCTCTCGCAGAGATTTTGGGTTGCTTCCTGACTGAAGTTTGTGTCAAATTTCGGGAGGATGCCTAGAAGAAGATTAGAAAAGATTCATTTTGAGGTGGGAAATATAAATAAATTACTCATTTCATAATTCTCGTTACTCTTATTATCACCAATAATTCTCATACATTTTTAAAGCATCCATTTTTATAGACGGTATTCAAAGCTTAAGCCCTTTTGTGAAATTTCTATATTTTTGAACATTTGTGGCTTAAATAAATGTAAAATGAAAAATTATAAAAAAAAAAAAAATCACTTGGTTAAAATGCCTCATCAAATGAAAATGAAACATATTTGGTTGAAGGAGGAGATATACTATTGTAAAATTTTGAAATTAACTTAATAGCTTTGTAGTTAACTCGTCTTTTCAAAGACGTGAAAGAAAATGTTGTAAGCTGTATTTAATGAATTGAAAAAAAGGCGCGAAAAAAGCGTCTAATTCCAAGATTTCCCTATGGGTAATATTGAATCCGAAGCACATTTCTTCAAATATCTAGAAAACTGATTTCTACAGATACTGCCGTTTACCTGCACACGACAGAATACTCAAAATGTGTTGATTATACCTACGTGTTTCAACGGATGCTCTATTGAAAACCAACAGCTGTAGCTATACTCAAAGCAGTACACACAACCATGGACAATAAGAAAGAAATAAATTTAAAAAAAAAATTAATTTGAATTTTGACATCTTGAATTCAAATTATGTTTTCCGCAATCACGAGTGTGTGTGTTGTGTGTGTGTGTGTGGAGGGGGTTTGTGTGTTTGTGTCTGTGTAGGTGTGTGTAGGTGTCTGTATGTATGCGTGTGTGTGTGTATGTGTTTGTATATGTGTGTGTGTGTGTATGCATGCGTGTGTGTAGGACATGGATGCAACCTGGAGATGGCTTTCGCTAGCGGAGCAGCATCGTGAGGATCGGTACGACGGTGATGCTGCAGAGGGTGCCGATAGCGGTGGGAAAATAAAATGATAGCACATCAAACCATTCAAGTGAAAGCAATAAACAATCGTGATTGCTCAAAAAAAAAAAAAAAAAAAAAAAAAAAAACGAGAAGAGTGCTGTGCGACTTTTGGTCACACAAACCAGCTACGTCACTTTCGTCACACAAAAGTTTGCTGATCAAGATTTTAAAGTTTTCGCATATCGGTTTTACTTCAAAAACAGAGTCTCTGTATGAGAGTGGCAAGCAACACACTTCTAAACCTACAAAATGTTTCCTCCTATAATCAAAGTATACAAGATAATAAAGTTTTACATTGATGGCGAATAGTAATTTCCTGCTGAGCTTTGTGTGAAATTACCATTTCCCATTAGCTTTTAAAATGAGCCTTTTATCCAAAAATATTTCCTCAATATCTTCTATGTTTTCGCCAAAATAAAGAAGATACTCGTTCTTTCACAGGTGCATTAAAATATTAAACCCAAAATGGATAGATTTCTGTATTTCCCCCCTACCATACAAAATCAGCTCCAGGCAATCGCTTTCTAACGCATTTTGCAACGCCTGCACGTTCTCGGATGATGTCCTTAGCGTTTCGAGAAAGAACGAGGAGGAAATGTATTACTAAAAATCCGCAAAGGACTTACCAATTCTCGCTTTGCTTTTTTTCTTAAACGGGCAATCTTTGTGTGGCGAGATCTTTTTTTTTTCATTTATTTATTTTAAGTTTCGTGTTATTGAGATAAAAATATCGAGGCTTACGATATTTCTTTACTGGAATTTAAGCAATAACTAAGATAGATATTATTTTACTTTATTTCGAGAAATAGCTACGAAAGTTTAACCGTTCATGTTTAAATCGTGACCCTTTCTACTGTACAAAACAAAGCCTAATCTAACAAAGAAAAGTTTCATAAATAGCACACAAACTAATAATAAATTAAAATTGTAAAAAATCCTGAACCTGATTACCGAACTCATATATAGGTGAATCTCGCAGCCGCCAGAACACTCTTAAAATTCAAATTTATTTTATTTCTTTCTAGTTAACTTAGAAAAACAAGGAAAGGGAAGACACTCACATCTACTAAACTTTGCTGGTCACAAAAGGCGTATCAAGAGTGAAAACTGAAACTCTATTTCAAAGCCTATACACAAGTACTTTAGTTGGTAACAAAAATAAAGAGACAACACAGGTAAGCATTTTAAATCATTGAGCTTCTTTTTTTAGCCTACTTTCCCAGTAAAAGTCAGAGGAAGAAGAAAAAAAGCATGAAAGAAGGCATAATGTATCTTGAAAATACTACAACAAACAAAAAAAAGTCAAAAATAAATAAAATAATTAAATAAATACCGAAAAATTAAAAATTGGAAAGTAGGGTATTAAGATGGGGGAAAATGTCTCTCGGTCTGTCTGTCTGTCTGCCCCCCCCCCCACACACACAATAACGTTTGAGTGAATAGTCCGATTCGAATAATTTTTTTTTTTTTTTTTTGTTCGAACGATCTCGGCGAAGACATCTTATTTTTATATTTCACTTTTTGATTTGAACTATTTTTTGTTCAATCTTGAACAATTCAAAAAAACTTAACATTAGCGCCTACAGGGAAATTCAAAATAATTCCGAACTGTGAGGTGAATTTGCAAACTTTGTATGAAAAAACGTTTGATGAAAAACTTGTATATAAAATATCTCTTTGATTTGAACAATTTTCCGTTCAATTTTGAACAGTTCAAATCGTTTCACATTAGCGCCTACGGGGAAACTGAAAGTCAATGAAGATTCCGTACTTGAAGGCGGATTTACTTCAAACAAATTCTGTTGGAAATAGCTCTTCATGACAAACACCAGACTCCGACTCCAAGAATTTAGGGGCACCTGACTCTGACTCCGACTCCTGAGCCCGACAATTAGTCGGACTCCGACTCCCCGACTTCGACTCTGACTTCGTATCTTTGGCAAAAATTTATACACGGAGGAAAAATTACTGACTCCGATTCTTAGATATTCGATTCTCCGACTCCGACTCCTTTATCCCAAAATGAGATTGACTCCGCAGCCATGGTTTTAACTGTGAAATAATTATTTTTAAGACGACTTGTTTTTATTTTCACTCGAAAATTTTAATATAGGTATTCAGTTTTCGGCGGATAAGCTCGAAGTCATTTATATTTCTACATAAAGATATGAGCAGATTTTTTTTTTTTTTTTTCGATAATGAAAACTACTACTTTAAGTTGACATTTTATTGTTCTTATTACTTTCTTCTATATCTAATATATAGAAGAAAGTATTGGATTCGTGCAAATTTTCGAATTTCGAATTTTGACGGATTTGAACGTTTTGAGGTGTGCTGAGTCCATTTCGACCATTTTTGGAAAATGTCTGTCTGTCTGTGTGTGTGTGTGTGTGTATGTATGTATGTGTGTGTGTATGTATGTATGTGTGTGTGTGTGTATGTATGTGTGTATGTATGTGTGTCACGTCTGTGTGTGACCAGTTTTTTGTGGCCGCTCTACAACAAAAACTACCGCATGAAATCGAACGAAATTTAGTACACATATTTGCCCCTATGTGAACTTGTGCCCATTAGTTTTTGGCGCGAATTCCTCCAAGGGGGGTGGAGCAATGGGACGTTTTTCGAGTTACGCGTGCTTGCCATTCCTCAGGAAGTTACTGGCGGAATCAAACAAAATTTCGTCCATATGTTGGTATTAACAGGAACAGGTGCTGATTCAATTTTGGTGTCAATAACTCAAACGGGGGTTGAGCTATAGAACGTTTTTTGTCGTCAATTGTGACTGCTGTATCTCAAGAAATAATGAACGGAATGAAAGAAAAATTTATCGGCAAATAGCCCTTAGTGGGTATAAGAACTGATTTTATTTTTGTGTCAACAGCTAAAAAGGGGGTAGCGCAATCACCCGTTCTTTTTTTCCATTTTGAGTGCCCTATCTCAAGAAGTAATGCTACGTTCTGGTTGAAATTTGGAATATATGTGAATCCATATGTAAACAGGCTTTAGTTCTATTTTGACGCAAATCGCTCCAAGAGGTGTTGATTTTTTTTTTTTTTTTTTTTTTTTTTTGCGAATAAAAATATTTTTATTAATGCAACAATAAGAAAGATAAATCGTAATAAATTGTCGTCTGCGTATTTCTCGTGATTTTAATTGTATGGAAATGGTAGGAAATATTATCTCAATGATTTAAAATTTTTAACTGTTGCCATCTTATGTTTGTTAACAAATAAAATATTTGTAATTCATTCAAGCAAGGCTTTTAAAATAACTTTCAATTTTCGCTCTTTGCTTTGCTTTTGCAATAATTCAGACATTGGGATAGTCGTCAAGTTTTTGCATGTGTCATTTTGTTTTTGTTGGGAATATTGCTTCCTCGTCAAGCATGGGGAGGGATCAGAAAAAAAAAAAAAAGAAAAATATAGAAGAAAGTTTCGTGATGGCCACAACATACTAGTTTATTTTGGTAAGTGCATTAATTCATTTAAAAAATTGTTTTTGGCAACAGGGGAAAAAGAAACGATTTTTTATATGATGTATTTATTTTAATGAGCTTATTAATTTTATTTATTTTTTTTTCGTTTTGAAATCAGTTAAAGAATTTTTTTAATGGAAAAAAAGTGTATTAGCTGCTTTGTTTAAAAGATGCTGCTATTTTATTTGTTCGTATATTTATTTATTTATTATTATTTTTTACGCATCTAATGTTTTAGGTGAGTAAGGAATATTTTATTCCTAGAAATCAGCTTAAAATATTAAAAAATTATGTTTGAAATAATTTGCAGTTTTAGCTATTTTTGAGAGTATTGATCAGATACTATAACTAGTATGTTGTGGCCATCACGAAACTTTCTTCTATATTTTTCCTTTTTCTGATCCCTCCCCATGCTTGACGAGGAAGCAATATTCCTAACAAAAACAAAATGACACATGCAAAAACTTGACGACCATCCAAATGTCTGAATTATTGTAAAAGCAAAGCAAAGAGCGAAAATTGAAAGTTACTTTAAAAGCCTTAAGTGAATTAATTACAAATATTTTATTTATTAAAAAACATAAGATGGCAACAGTTAAAAATTTTAAATCATTGAGATAATATTTCCGATCATTTCCATACAATTACTAGTATGTTGTGGCCATCACGAAACTTTCTTCTATATTTTTCTTTTTTTTTTTTTTCTGATCCCTCCCCATGCTTGACGAGGAAGCAATATTCCCAACAAAAACAAAATGACACATGCAAAAACTTGACGACTATCCCAATGTCTGAATTATTGCAAAAGCAAAGCAAAGAGCGAAAATTGAAAGTTATTTTAAAAGCCTTGCTTGAATGAATTACAAATATTTTATTTGTTAACAAACATAAGATGGCAACAGTTCAAAATTTTAAATCATTGAGATAATATTTCCTATCATTTCCATACAATTAAAATCACGAGAAATACGCAGACGACAATCTATTACGATTTATCTTTCTTATTGTTGCATTAATAAAAATATTTTTATTCGCAAAAAAAAAAAAAAAAAAAATCAACACCTCTTGGAGCGATCGGCGTCAAAATAGAACCAAAGCCTGTTTACATATGGATTCACATATATTCCAAATTTCAACCAGAACGTAGCATTACTTCTTAAGATAGGGCACTCAAAATGGAAAAAAAGAACGGGTGATTGCGCTACCCCCTTTTAGCTGTTGACACAAAAATAAAATCAGTTCTTATACCCACTAAGGGCTACTTGCCGATAAATTTTTCTTTCATTCCGTTCATTATTTCTTGAGATACAGCAGTCACAATTGACGACAAAAAACGTTCTACAGCTCAACCCCCGTTTGAGTTATTGACACCAAAATTGAATCAGCACCTGTTCCTGTTAATACCAACATATGGACCAAATTTTGTTTGATTCCGCCAGTAACTTCCTGAGGAATAGCAAGCACGCGTAACTCGAAAAACGTCCCATTGCTCCACCCCCCTTGGAGGAATTCGCGCCAAAAACTAATGGGCACTAAAGTAAAAAAGAAATGGGTATACGGGAAAGTAGACTCGTTTAGTTCTAGACGGAACTTCTTGTCTTCTAATCCGCCAGCAATGAAATTGTTACGAATCGAGTGAGTTGAGGCTTAGAGATACATTTAATGTTTAGTAGGAAAAGATTGTAGAATTCCAGTTCTTTATGACTTGGAAGTTAAAAACAAATCCTTTTACACACACACACACACAAAAACATCGACTGATGCTAACATTTTAAACGCGACAGTAAGTTTTTGCTACCAAAATTGAAAAAAAAAAATGCCTTTCGAGGTTTTAATAGAACTTTTGAGGTTAATACCCGTGGCCAGTGTAAAGTTAGTTTTTACTTTCTTCTATATCTAATATATAGAAGAAAGTATTGGATTCGTGCAAATTTTCGAATTTCGAATTTTGACGGATTCGAACGTTTTGAGGTGTGCTGAGTCCATTTCGACTATTTTTAGAAAATGTCTGTCTGTCTGTGTGTGTGTGTGTGTGTGTATGTATGTATGTGTGTGTGTATGTATGTGTGTCACGTCTGTGTGTGACCAGTTTTTTGTGGCCGCTCTACAGCAAAAACTACCGCATGAAATCGAACGAAATTTGGTACACATATGTGCCCGTATGTGAACTTGTGCCCATTAGTTTTTGGCGCGAATTCCTCCAAGGGGGGTGGAGCAATGGGACGTTTTTTGAGTTACGCGTGCTTGCTATTCCTCAGGAAGTAACTGGCGGAATCAAACAAAATTTGGTCCATATGTTCCCATTAACAGGAACAGGTGCTGATTCAATTTTGGTGTCAATAACTTAAACGGGGGTTGAGCTATAGAACGTTTTTTTTGTCGTCAATTGTGACTGCTGTATCTCAAGAAATAATGAACGGAATGAAAGAAAAATTTATCGGCAAGTAGCCCTTAGTGGGTATAAGAGCTGATTTTATTTTGGTGTCAACAGCTAAAAAGGGGGTAGCGCAATCACCCGTTCTTTTTTTCCATTGTGAGTGCCCTATCTCAAGAAGTAATGCTGCGTTCTGGTTGAAATTTGGAATATATGTAAATCCATATGTAAACAGGCTTTGGTTCAATTTGGACGCCAATCGCTCCAAGAGGTGTTGATTTATTTATTTATTTTTACTTTCTTCTATATCTAATATATAGAAGAAAGTATTGGATTCATGCAAATTTTCGAATTTCGAATTTTGACGGATTCGAACGTTTTGAGGTTTGCTGAGTCCATTTCGACCATTTTTGGAAAATGTCTGTCTGTCTGTGTGTGTGTATGTATGTATGTGTGTGTGTGTGTGTGTGTGTGTGTGTGTGTGTGTGTGTGTGTGTGTGTGTGTGTGTGTGTGTGTGTGTGTATGTATGTGTGTCACGTCTGTGTGTGACCAGTTTTTTGTGGCCGCTCTACAACAAAAACTACCGCATGAAATCGAACGAAATTTAGTACACATATGTGCCCCCATGTGAACTTGTGCCCATTAGTTTTTGGCGCGAATTCCTCCAAGGGGGGTGGAGCAATGGGACGTTTTTTGAGTTACGCGTGCTTGCTATTCCTCAGGAAGTAACTGGCGGAATCAAACAAAATTTGGTCCATATGTTCCCATTAACAGGAACAGGTGCTGATTCAATTTTGGTGTCAATAACTTAAACGGGGGTTGAGCTATAGAACGTTTTTTTGTCGTCAATTGTGACTGCTGTATCTCAAGAAATAATGAACGGAATGAAAGAAAAATTTATCGGCAAGTAGCCCTTAGTGGGTATAAGAGCTGATTTTATTTTGGTGTCAACAGCTAAAAAGGGGGTAGCGCAATCACCCGTTCTTTTTTTCCATTGTGAGTGCCCTATCTCAAGAAGTAATGCTGCGTTCTGGTTGAAATTTGGAATATATGTGAATCCATATGTAAACAGGCTTTGGTTCAATTTGGACGCCAATCGCTCCAAGAGGTGTTGATTTATTTATTTATTTTTACTTTCTTCTATATCTAATATATAGAAGAAAGTATTGGATTCATGCAAATTTTCGAATTTCGAATTTTGACGGATTCGAACGTTTTGAGGTTTGCTGAGTCCATTTCGACCATTTTTGGAAAATGTCTGTCTGTCTGTGTGTGTGTATGTATGTGTGTGTGTGTGTGTGTGTGTGTGTATGTATGTGTGTCACGTCTGTGTGTGACCAGTTTTTTGTGGCCGCTCTACAACAAATACTACCGCATGAAATCGAACGAAATTTAGTACACATATGTGCCCCCATGTGAACTTGTGCCCATTAGTTTTTGGCGCGAATTCCTCCAAGGGGGGTGGAGCAATGGGACGTTTTTCGAGTTACGCGTGCTTGCTATTCCTCAGGAAGTTACTGGCGGAATCAAACAAAATTTGGTCCATATGTTGGTATTAACAGGAACAGGTGCTGATTCAATTTTGGTGTCAATAACTCAAACGGGGGTTGAGCTATAGAACGTTTTTTGTCGTCAATTTTGACTGCTGTATCTCAAGAAATAATGAACGGAATGAAAGAAAAATTTATCGGCAAGTAGCCCTTAGTGGGTATAAGAACTGATTTTATTTTTGTGTCAACAGCTAAAAAGGGGGTAGCGCAATCACCCGTTCTTTTTTTCCATTTTGAGTGCCCTATCTCAAGAAGTAATGCTACGTTCTGGTTGAAATTTGGAATATATGTGAATCCATATGTAAACAGGCTTTGGTTCTATTTTGACGCCGATCGCTCCAAGAGGTGTTGATTTTTTTTTTTTTTGCGAATAAAAATATTTTTATTAATGCAACAATAAGAAAGATAAATCGTAATAGATTGTCGTCTGCGTATTTCTCGTGATTTTAATTGTATGGAAATGATCGGAAATATTATCTCAATGATTTAAAATTTTTAACTGTTGCCATCTTATGTTTGTTAATAAATAAAATATTTGTAATTAATTTAAGCAAGGCTTTTAAAATAACTTTCATTTTTCGCTTTTTGCTTTGCTTTTGCAATAATTCAGACATTGGAATGGTCGTCAAGTTTTTTCATGTGAAATTTTGTTTTTGTTGGAAATATTGCTTCCTCATCAAGCATGGGGAGGGATCAGAAAAAGGAAAAAAATAGAAGAAAGTTTCGTGATGGCCACAACATACTAGTTTAGTTAAGTGATCAAGTGGTCAGGATCAGTTCTTGTCACCCTGGAATTGCGCGCTTGATTCCGGCATATGGTGCAGTTGACCTATTTGCGTATGCGATGCGATTAAGTTTGGTAATCTGAACTTCCTGTTCAAGAGCTTCAACAAGTGATCACTTTAGCCTCTGAAAACCTTTCCTTGTTCAGTTAATGTAGAGGCAGCATTAAAATAGTTTCTTATGTCTACAGACGGTAAACGCATTAAAAAAAAAAAATGAGAAAGCTTTTGGTACCGTTGAAGTATTTCTAAAAAAAACTTAAAAATGAACTAAACAGCTAAATTAACATTAAAACTTTAAAATTGTTAACGTTGGATCTTGAGATTGGAGCGAAGCTCAAGCACGAATTCAAGGATTTGGGTCATGATCCACCTTAACGCGACTGAAAATAGTTTACAATTGCGTTTCGTGGATTTTAGTTCCAAGAAACTAACGAAGAAGCATACGCACCTTAAGTTCTTGAGAGAGCTGAAAATCTCAGTTTCTCTAATAAAACTCCAAATTTTGTCTAATAACAAAATATGGGTACGAGCGCATAATTACAGCTAATAAAAAGGGACGTTCTGGCATTTAAACATTGCAGCATCGCAATTATGTCCTCAAATATGCCGAATCATTGTTGGATAAATTTGCTGAAGGAGCATTTATGGGAGGTCACAGCGACCTCTCGTGACCTCCTTTCGGGGCGTCCTTGAAACATGACCTAATACGAGACTTCTATTCCCTACTTACGGTTTGTGTACTTTCAGTAACAACCCAATCCCTTGAAAATAAGAAGCTGGAGCCGCCAATGATTTCTTTTCGTTCGGTCCTCCAACCCCTGCCCTAACTTTATAGGAATGAGCTCAGTTCGATCAAAGAGTTCTTTTTTTGAAAGAACACGACTGTTAAACTTCACAGCCTCACGTTGAGGTAGGCGAACACCCTAAATATTTTTTTCTTCAATATTCGTTGCACCTTTCTAATACATTGTACGGTTATTAAATATGACATAAATAACATATTTTGACTACACTTATTTGTTAAAAAAAATAATTTTATATAGGTTTTTTTAAATAAAAAAAACCATTTCTATAAATAAAGCTACCATTTCCTTAACACTTCCAGTGCACTTACTTCTTCATAATTTTTAAAACTTTTTGTGTCGATCTCTTTGTTAGATATCAGAGAGTGATATGTCCCTCCAATTTAGAAATCATTAACTAAAAACAGGTTTTATGGGTAAATGTTTGAAAATTCTCCCCGAAAAGCGTGCTTTTTGTCTTCTGAATTTAATTGATCATTATTCTTTTAAAACCGCATATTGCATTAACATTAAATTTTCGAGGTTTATATCACAGTAATATGTTCAATTACTATGTTTGCAAAGTTTCAAATCTTTAAAATTAATACTTTTTTTCGCTAGAGCTTTCGGCGTAAATAAAAACTTTGAAAACGTCTTATGAGAAAAATCAAGAAAGAAAACGTAAATTTCAGTTATAAGCATTGCATTTGAGTTTAGTAAATTTTTTCTAGTTTCCTCAATAGTTCACTGATTTAAAAAAACAATTGCGGATTTAGAAAAAAATAACACTGAGGCTAGCTAAATTTCTCAAAATCTCAAAATTATTTTTGTTCTCGAAACCTAGGGTGTTAGCCTACCTTAAAGCTTAACATTTCAGGAAAAAAGGGGAAAAATTGAACACTAGGCTCTGTGAAGGAATCGAATCTGATATAAATTTCTGTCTAACAAATCAAATTGCGTCAATCAATTTTTTCCAAAAAGGGTTTATAAGGTGGTCACATGAAAAAAAAAGGGATATTTAATTTATTTATTTTAATTAAACCATTTTAACACCCTAAATACTTTGAAATTAGCTCATGTTGAAGAAATTAAAACTTGTTTCTAGTTAAAAAACCTCTACACAGCACACATACAAAAAAAAAACTGTTCTGGTATTCTAACTGGTATCATAAATTATTAGTTTTGTTTCGGTTTATTTTATTTAGTTATTTGTCAAAAATTAAGGAAAACCTAATGTGGCAGCGCTATAAAACTGTGATTAGGATTTGTGTAGCGTTCACAATGCTGCCAGTTTAGGGTTGCCCCAACTATATAAAAAATAGAAAAAAGTTTATATTAAAAAAATAAAGGCCCAAAAGTTTCTGTGAACTGAGCGCTGTGGAATATGTAAGAATAATGAAGTGAAACCCAATTTAAATCTCTATATTTCTCGCTCAGAAAAGATCCTTAATTGATGTTTATTCCAAATATTTAATAGTTATAATGTACTCTTATATAGTTGTGCTTGTGTGTGCAATTGAGCAAGCGTATCTGTATGTAAAAAAGGGTGTTAATAACCATTGAATACCTTAAATATTCGACGATTATTAAGAAATAAACACTTTGATTAAATATAATGTACTTTTATATTTAAGAAGTTTTGAAAACATATTTTTTTCCTCAAAGCTCTTCCTATTGAAAAAATATAAAATAAATTGAAACGAGAATCGCATACTATAAACCCTGAGGAATATGAAGAATCAAAAACTATTTCTCTGAAAACTATTTCAACTAAAATCCCAATCTATCGAAACCACAAAACTAAAAAGCCCCGCATACACTATAAAAAAAACCTAATTACATCCCACAAATTCTTCTGTAACTGAAAAAAAGTTCAAAACTCCAGCATCAGATAAAGGAATAATTAAATTTTGATATCCTGCTGTGGCAAGCTAACACCCTTCCTAAAAGCATCTTTTTTTATACTATCCTGGCGAGCTCGGTGGAAGCGGAAAGGCCATTTTTATCCGATGTCCTATTTTCCTCGCAACAGCTAATGTCTTTGAAGATAGGGATCGATACTGGCGATGGTATATCCGGGAGCATCCGGCCTTATCTTGATGTCCGGCAGAGTGGAATCTATTTAGAAAAGGGAGCTTTCCCAGAGAGCACTTTTATGGATAGCCTTTTGCATCCGAGCGGGAGAAAAAAGGGATTGGTAGGGTCAATTAAGGAAAATATCCGAAAGAATGTGTAATGTTTCTAAAAATAGTGTAAACAAACATGCAGTTGGCATAGATGGAATTTTTAAGATAATATTTGCCTGAAAAATTAAATGTCGAAAAGTGTTGCAATTTTTCACGAGCAACTAATGCTGAAAGGAAAATAACATTTTAATCCGGCATTTTTCATTAAATTAGGCTTAGATTAAATAAAACCACACAAGTTTAAGTAACAATATTTTGGCTGTTTGTATAATTATGTTTCATAACTTTCAAAAGAACGCCTTTTTTCCATTTTTTGTGGAAAAAAGTATATTGTTGCACATTTTGTAATGTTTGCAAGTAGCCTTTGACAGGAAGTTAAGCAAAATCTTTTCAAAACGCATAGTTACCCGTAATGATACTTCCCCAGAACTTTAAAATGGCCCCATAACTGGCCTAATTTATTTAATTTAGCTATTTTGTACAGTTGGAAGGAACTTTTAAATCGCTTTTGTCACCAAATTTGCTTAAACTAACTGGTGAGAAGGAATCTCGACGGCAAGAAAGAAACGGTGTGAATTATCAAATCTTTATGTAACTGGAAATTTCGGATTAAGTTTTGACACACAACTTGAGGATTTGTGACCCTTTTTAGAGCAGATATTCAAGGATACGTTGTCGTGTGACTGGTGGGACAGTCACAAAGGCAAAATAAAACACTTACAAGCTGAGGTTGGAATGAGATCTATAACAAATGTTGATCAAAACTCAAAAAGGGAAAAAAACGAAAATATTCGTATGAAGAATAAATTAAAGGTACATCAAGTAGTTTTGTACGACAGTAGATGCCCTACCTTGGTTTGAAAATAAACAGATAACCGGGAGATAGAAAGAAATGACATTTATCCACCATTCAGGCTAAAAATAAAGATAATACATATACAGGTAGTTATCAAAATAATAGAAACACTTGAGATTTAAAAGAATTCTTTATTTGTATGGTGTAGGACCACCTTTGACATGTAATACAGCTTGGATTCGCCGAGAAATTGATTCCTAAAAGTGTTGAATAGTGTTCAGAGGAATTTTGTGCCATTCTTCATGGAGATATTTTGAAAGCTCTGGGAGAGACGTTAGTGGAGGGTATCCATTACTCGAAAATAGACCATAACGGCTCAATTATAATAAGGTCAGGTGACAGTGCTGGCCAAGGCAGATGTTTAAACTCACCCTCGTGTTCATCAAACCACGATTGGACACGTCTCGCTGCATGAATTGGAGCATTATCAGCTTTGAAAACTCCATCTCCTTCAGGAAACAAAGTTTGCATCATATGATGGATCTGGTCAGCTGAAATGTGTCTATACTTCTCCCCAGTGATCCTTCTTTTTAGGGTTACGACTGGTCCAGCGAAAGCCCACGACTTGACTGCCCATATCATGATAGATCCTTGTCCATGCTTGACCGTTGGAGGGAGAGAATCACGATCATACGCTTGTGTTGGTGTCTTCCAAACTCGTGCCCGTCCTGTAGTAGAAAAAGTGCTAAAGACGTTTTGTCAAACCATGTTACTCTCTTCCACTTATCCCCAGTGATCCTTCTTTTTAGGGTTACGACTGGTCCAGCGAAAACCCACGACTTGACTGCCCATATCATGACAGATCCTAGTCCATGCTTGACCGTTGGAAGGAGAGAATCACGATCATACGCTTGTGTTGGTGTCTTCCAAACTCGTGCCCGTCCTGTAGTAGAAAAAGTGCTAAAGACGTTTTGTCAAACCATGTTACTCTCTTCCACTTATCCCCAGTGATCCTTCTTTTTAGGGTTACGACTGGTCCAGCGAAAACCCACGACTTGACTGCCCATATCATGACAGATCCTAGTCCATGCTTGACCGTTGGAAGGAGAGAATCACGATCATACGCTTGTGTTGGTGTCTTCCAAACTCGTGCCCGTCCTGTAGTAGAAAAAGTGCTAAAGACGTTTTGTCAAACCATGTTACTCTCTTCCACTTATCCCCAGTGATCCTTCTTTTTAGGGTTACGACTGGTCCAGCGAAAACCCACGACTTGACTGCCCATATCATGACAGATCCTAGTCCATGCTTGACCGTTGGAGGGAGAGAATCACGATCATACGCTTGTGTTGGTGTCTTCCAAACTCGTGCCCGTCCTGTAGTAGAAAAAGTGCTAAAGACGTTTTGTCAAACCATGTTACTCTCTTCCACTTATCCCCAGTGATCCTTCTTTTTAGGGTTACGACTGGTCCAGCGAAAACCCACGACTTGACTGCCCATATCATGACAGATCCTAGTCCATGCTTGACCGTTGGAAGGAGAGAATCACGATCATACGCTTGTGTTGGTGTCTTCCAAACTCGTGCCCGTCCTGTAGTAGAAAAAGTGCTAAAGACGTTTTGTCAAACCATGTTACTCTCTTCCACTTATCCCCAGTGATCCTTCTTTTTAGGGTTACGACTGGTCCAGCGAAAACCCACGACTTGACTGCCCATATCATGACAGATCCTAGTCCATGCTTGACCGTTGGAAGGAGAGAATCACGATCATACGCTTGTGTTGGTGTCTTCCAAACTCGTGCCCGTCCTGTAGTAGAAAAAGTGCTAAAGACGTTTTGTCAAACCATGTTACTCTCTTCCACTTATCCCCAGTGATCCTTCTTTTTAGGGTTACGACTGGTCCAGCGAAAACCCACGACTTGACTGCCCATATCATGACAGATCCTAGTCCATGCTTGACCGTTGGAAGGAGAGAATCACGATCATACGCTTGTGTTGGTGTCTTCCAAACTCGTGCCCGTCCTGTAGTAGAAAAAGTGCTAAAGACGTTTTGTCAAACCATGTTACTCTCTTCCACTTATCCCCAGTGATCCTTCTTTTTAGGGTTACGACTGGTCCAGCGAAAACCCACGACTTGACTGCCCATATCATGACAGATCCTAGTCCATGCTTGACCGTTGGAAGGAGAGAATCACGATCATACGCTTGTGTTGGTGTCTTCCAAACTCGTGCCCGTCCTGTAGTAGAAAAAGTGCTAAAGACGTTTTGTCAAACCATGTTACTCTCTTCCACTTATCCCCAGTGATCCTTCTTTTTAGGGTTACGACTGGTCCAGCGAAAACCCACGACTTGACTGCCCATATCATGACAGATCCTAGTCCATGCTTGACCGTTGGAAGGAGAGAATCACGATCATACGCTTGTGTTGGTGTCTTCCAAACTCGTGCCCGTCCTGTAGTAGAAAAAGTGCTAAAGACGTTTTGTCAAACCATGTTACTCTCTTCCACTTATCCCCAGTGATCCTTCTTTTTAGGGTTACGACTGGTCCAGCGAAAACCCACGACTTGACTGCCCATATCATGACAGATCCTAGTCCATGCTTGACCGTTGGAAGGAGAGAATCACGATCATACGCTTGTGTTGGTGTCTTCCAAATCTGTGCCCGTCCTGTAGTAGAAAAAGTGCTAAAGACGTTTTGTCAGACCATGTTACTCTCTTCCACTCATCAATCAACCAGGATTTGTGAGTGTGGCACCACTGTATACGACGTTTAGCATTAACATTTGTGACAAGTGTTTTAGGAATCGCTATTCTTCCATAAATGTTCGGTTTATAAAGGTGCCTTCTAACTGTAATCACTCACACTGGTGAAACCAGTGGTGATTTCGTTCTGTGGTCACTTTTGCTGCTGTTGTTCGCTTTTTGGACCTTACAATCCGCTTCAAAACAAGTTGACCTCTTTCATTAAGCTTCTCTTTCCGCCCACTGTTTTGCTTTACCGAGCTTGTCTTACCGCACTGTGTGTATGCTGTCATGACTTTAGATACTGCACCTCTAGAAACGCCAAAAAGTTGAGATGTTTCAGCTACACTTGCTCCAGCTAGAGGCGCTCCAAAAATTTGATCTCTTTTAAAATTTGAGAGGTCCGACATTTCGCGCGCTTGAAAAAAATCCAAGATTTCCAGAACTTCAATTAAGCCACCACACACAACCAGAAAACATTCATTGCTCTTTATTAAAAAAAATCAGACACCTAGTTTTATTCTTTATTGCTTACGAAGCGCATTCAAAAAGGTCACTTTTATTCACAGGTGTTTTATTTATTTGATAACTACCTGTATATATCGGAGAAATTGACCTCTTTAACATGCATTAAGCAATGACATTTCGCTAAAACTATCTCTGTGTCGAGTACGCTACCCTTGTGACAAGGTTTGGTATTTTGAAATACGAGACGAAATATATTTTAGAGAGCGTATGTGAAAAATAATTTAGGAAGTGTATGTGTACACAGTTAAAAAATCTAATATTAAGTGAAAAATGAATATTTAAAATGTTATTTTTAGGTTTTAAAATTCGTACCATTAAATCAAACGTAATTTTGAACTTTATGTTTAAACAGAACCCTTTACAAAGGCCGTTATACTTTTTCGCAACAAGGAGTAAATAGTCCTCTGTAAAAATACTTTACTATACATTTTCAAAATGATATGCCACAATTTGGATAACTTTCCGATACATAAAATGAACCCCGTTCATTTTTAAACTATCTTTTTGAATCTTTAAGGGCAGTTGTGTAACATGTATCATCAAAATTTCATGTTATTTAAGACATTAGAATCGTAATAATTAGTAAAAAAAAAAAATTCTGGTTAAAAATACATTGGTTCTTTTTTTTTCTGATTAAACCTAAAATTTCAATGTCTCCCCTTTAGAGCTTATGGTCCTCTAAGGGTTAAAAGTAGCCTGGATGTTTTTCTTAAAAAACTTATTCTGCTTTTGAGAAAGAAATTCAATTTCATAAAGAAACGCATCTTTCCATTGAAACAGAATCATGTTCGTAATATTTATCCTTACGTTTTTCTACTGGCACTGAATCCCTTTTAGTAACTTTTTTTTCCTTCACACTTTTTCGAGTTTCTTTTTTTTTTTTATTCTTTTGCGATCTGCCTCGTTATTCATTCACGCTGAATGCAGCCTCAGTTCCGATACATTCCAGATTCATCGATTTTAATACTGCGTCGATCGGTAGAAAAGAAAATCATACGCGTACAGTTTTGCTGCAAAAAAATGAAATGTCGATTTAAGTTCTTAACGCTTTTCCTCACTTACGATACCGAAAAATGATTTCCTTTCGCAGCAGCGTCTGTTGATACAACTATATTGAAAACATCGTGATAGTTATTATTTTACGACTAGAAAGTCGTCCGTCAAGATATAACGGATGAAAATTGCTTCTGCATTTGCACGAAGCAATTGATTGTTTGGTGATATTTTGATTGTTGAAAATTTAATTCTAACACCAGTGGACTAACCCTAAACTCCAGTAGATAGCATTAACTGTTGACTTTTTTTTTTTTTTTGTTTTTCATTCCCCTAAAATGACACAGTCTTACCAGTAAAACAGTTAAGTGACCGGATCGAGTTCAGCCTTGTCACAATAAAGCCTTTCCCTGTATGTTAAACATTACCAAAAAATATTATCAAATTATCATGCCGTGGCACGAGGTTCATTGTTGATGACACAGGAGCGTTACTCAATCTTTGGCTATTATATGTGATTGTATAGCATGTATGTGGGATTCGATGGGTTCTGATCTTGACACTGTCACTCAACGAACGATTCGCATTAACACTCATAATGAAATTTTAATTAATACTAGAACCTATGTACAACAGCTATTTACATTTATGAAATCAAATATCAATTCTACATCTACAACTACGGCATTTTCACAGCGAACTATTCGGACGGCCTTTTAGCGCGTCCGTCCATTCTCGTTTCCTTGGCTCTTTTTCCCGCTCGTCGCGTAGAGTCGTGGGATATGTTATGTCGTGGATACTCGGTGGCGCCGGCTCTTCCAGCCATCTCAAGGTAGTCTGAACGCCCCGGTCTGGACTCCTACATGTTTGTGTGATTTTATTATAGAAAAAGAACTTGGTCGGATAATGGATAATCCAACCAGTCAATGAAAACATCTCAACGAAACAAAAATTTGTATTTTCTTTCAAAACAAAGTTTCAAAACTGTTTTTTAGAAAAATACGGAGAGGGACATGGTTAGTTTCACCTTTTGTCTGTGGTCAAACAAGCTGATGTGTGCATCACATGACTTCCTTTTACTCCAATTTAAAGATAATAGTGCCTCGGAGTGCGCAAAGAAACACCTTACATATTTTCACCTCAAATTTGTTGCGAACCGAAGCAAAAAAAAAAAGTTTTATTCAGATGACTTTTTGCAATATTGGCAGTTTTAATGGGATTCAATGGTTAACTCTCTAAATATAGCTAAATTGAAACCAGATTAAAAAAAAAAAAAAAAAAAAAAAAAAAAAAAAAAAAACACGCCAAATTTGTCGCTAAGTTGACGAAAAAACTTGACGACACAAAAGCTTGGCGATATATTGCCAAGTGTTTGCCAAATTATAGCACCACTTGAGTTCATATTGAAATTAACAATGATTTCACTCCAAAAAGGTGTAAAAGACCCCCTTCGGAACATCCGAATGCAACCAAAAGAAAAAGTGCACAACTAGACCCCACTTGGAGTCTATGTACCAAATTTCAGCTTTCTAGGACTTACCGTTCTTGAGTTATGCGAAGTACTTACACACATACGCACATACATACGTACATACGGGCGTCACGAGAAAACTCGTTGTATTTAACTCAGGGATCGTCAAAATAGATTCTTCAGGTGTCTATACGTTCTTTGGCATGTATCCACGTGTGGTCGGGTTGAAAAAAAAATCAATATTCATTCGGGGGCGAGCAAAATGGAAATTAAGGCCGATTTTTGGGTGAAATTTTTTTCGCGAATACAATACTTCCTTTTTTGTAAAAGGAAGTAAAAAGGAATACTTCTGAGTTTCGGAGGGAGATACATCCGCACTTACATCCCCTGGATACGCCACTGAATAAGAAACAATCTCTTAATCTTGTGAATTAAAAAAAAAAAAAAGACTAGAAAATGTTGTGTTTGTCTACTAGTAAGACGTGCTCATTTGCTGAGTTGATGCACTAGTTTTCTCTTTAATTCCCTCAAAAAAAAAAAAAAAAAAAAGCTAAAATGGAACCATAAAAATCCTCTAAGTTGTAAAAAAGTGACTACAGATGGCAATAAAAATGCTTTTAATGTCATATACGAAACGCTGCAGTTTTAACGCTATTATGAGTTTCAGAAAATGAAATTGTGCTTAAGGGTTTATTTACTGCTCAAACTACCCCAAGTATAGTGAGAAAAAAACGTTGACAATTTTTAGCTCAGAAATGAATTTGCGCTTTTAGAAATAAAAAGGATGACGACTATGAGATTTTCAAAGTTATGGAACAGCACCCACATAAGCAAACAAAGCGTCATACGACACTTGTACGACACCTAGCATGTACGCTCTCATACATGAGTAAAATGTTAGTATAGTGACAGAAATTTGTACTTGAAATGTTTTTTTTTAACCATCCATACTTTTACTACATCCATACCTACCTCTTAAACTCATAAACTATGGCCTTTTCCCTATTGTTTTCATCAAGATATTTAATAGAACCGAACCGCGCTGATGCATTCCTTTTTTGAGTTGAATTACCTGAGTTTTATGGTGCATGCATAGGGCTGACGAGGAATATTGGAAACTAGGAGCCCGCCCTTTGAGAGGACCCAGCTCGCAAATGGAGACTAGTTTTACGGAAAGACCGAAACCTGACCCGGTGACCAAACTGACATGGGACCCGCCTTGGCTCTCGGCGGCACTGCGTGTCTCCTTTTTCCTAGATTTTTTTTTTTAAATATTCGGTGCGTTTTATCTGTTTGAAACTGTTCAGTATGCTGGCCTCGCTGTCGGGAATGATGTAATTTTTATCGAGGTTAATAGAAAGGTGCTGCCGGTGTGGGTGACATACAGGAATTAATTTATAATTTTAAATTATTGTTTAAGTGCTGCCAGAAACATGTCCACAACAGTCACAATTCATAAAAAAAAAATAATAAATAAAAGTTTGCGGGAGCGCATTTAGAAAGAAAACTTCAATATAAACGAGAAAGAGATAGGATCAAGCGCATAACGCGCAAATCATTACCAACTAGAAGTTTTATTTAAAATTTCTCAACTATTTTTTGACTCAGATGGTCATTTTTTCCTTGCTCTACTTTTCTAAAAGCCCCCTTCTGCCCCTCAAAAGAATCTTTAGAGAGCAGAATACGTAACGTGTATACGTATGAACTCATCCGTACCATAGCATTGCAAGAGACCTAGGCTATGTGATGCACCGGTTGATTAGAATTTTGGGGACAATGCAGCCAACAACCTACTCAGAGGATTCAAATAATGCTATCAAATTAAAATTGAGATTATTATCAGTTAGTCTAATAGTAATTAGGATCATTACGGAATATCAACAATTTCTAATGACCAAACATTAGATTATTCCAAAAACAGAAAATTGAACAACTGAAAGAAGCTGAACTAAAAGTATAGCACAGAACTAAAAGGGAACAAAACCAAAATACAAATTACTTTCGTATCAGACGTATGACGAACAAAACAAAGTGAGACCAAAGATGATGGAAATTCTGGACAAATTAGATATCAAAATTTATCAGAGAGTTTTTAGAAGATTGTTGAAATTATTTGATATCGATCATAATAGTTAATTAGAACAGTACACAATATGAGTCAAAGGAGTGAGGGTTGTGGGCATGTCTTATGAAAAGACGAATTCGTAGAATTAAACTTACAAGCGATTAAAAGGAAAAAGAGTGACTACTGTTTTGAAAGTTCACTACATCCATCTGGTAGGGTAGAAAAACACGTTCTAATACAGGATAAGTTTCGTTAAGGATATTAAAATACTTCAGGCGGCTGTTGGACGGCATTCGATAAAGATAAGCCTTAAAAAAAGATGAAAAGCAAGTTGAAGTGAAAACGGAAAAGAACACGAGAGTCTACATTTTTTACTGGGTACTGGGCTCTGTTTGTATTGGCACAGTTGAAACGCGCAAGAATGAGGTAATAATTGCAATTATTTACTACAAACTGAAACAAAACATCACGAGAAATCCTACACTTGTATAATTTCAGATTCGACAAATTAAATATGATCGTTTTTTTTTTTATTTGAGCAATCACGATTGCATATTGTTCTCATTTGACTGTTTTTGGCGTCTTTTGATTTTTCCCACCGCCACCCTCCGCAAGATCACCATCGACGGGCTCCTCACGATGCTGCACCTATAGCGAAAGCCGTTTCCAGGTTGCGTCCATGTCCTACACACACGCGCATACATACACAACTACACACACACAAACACCTACACACACCTACACCTACACACATACACAAACACATACACACATACAAACACATAGACACACGCATACATACAGACACCCACACATACACACACAAAAACATACACACACACAACTACCCGCACATTCATGCCTGCACACAGACACAAACACATATGCCTACACACACATACACGTACCCCACCCCCACGCACACACATTCATACACACAACTACCCACACACTTATGCCAGCACACAGACACAAACACACATGCCTACACACACATACACATAACCCCTACACACAAACACATACCCCCACACACAAACACACACGCCTACATACGCACACTCGTGATTGCGAAAAACATAATTTGAATTCAAGGTGTCAAAATTCAAATTATTTTTTTTTAAATCATTATTATTATTTTTTTTTTTTTAATCCGCCTTCCTCTAAAAGCTTATTATTTAAAGGTTTTCTCGTAAAAAAAGTTCACATTGTGAATAACTCCCATATCTAGCGTACAAAGCCTCGTTGTAAATTATTAAGGGGTCACAATACCTTTCAAGCAATTTTTTTTCAATTTAAGTAAATTATATTTTTCGTTGAAACCATAACATGCTTACTTACTTTATAATCAATAATTTATTTTAAAAATTTTAAAATATTGCTTACTTTCTTTAAAAATTCAAAACATTTGGGAAAATTTCAATTTTTAAAAATCCCTAAGGCTTTTTTGTTTTTAAACTAATATAAAAAAAGCTTTTTGCTAAACGATCACAATCATCATTTCTAAAAATCTGTGCATTCATTTGCTTTTGTGTTTACTAGAAAACTTTCTGTAATCAATTACGTAAAAAATCGTAATTTTTTTCAAAAAAAAATTGGTTTTTAAAGGTATAACATGCTCTAAACATTTGAGTAATTTATAAAATGCTTATCCAATGCACAGTTTTGTTAAATATATTATCCCAATTGCAAGAAGTATTACTTTAAAGCTGTATCTTTAATAGAAAAAAATCCTTAGGGATTCTTATGACATGAAAACACAAAAAAAAAACGATCATCGAGAAAAATCAAGTTAAAGTTTTCTTTTTGCATAAGAACAAATAGCGAGCATGACCTAAAACCACTCATAACTTTTTCAATATTTGAACTAAAGCAATGAAATGTTTCCCCTGTGTTTGAACTAGTGTTTAGTTTCGAAATAAGCAATAAAAAAATTTTTTTTGATCGTTTGGTCATTTTTGAGGTATTGTAACCCCTTAACCAAATAAAAATGAAAATGTATTTTCGTAAAGGAAGAAAAATGAAAAATGGATATTTGGGGGAAACATGAACATCCAATTCATTATCGTCTGAGGGTCGGTAAATAAAATCAGAGCATTATGATTTAATTTTTGTAGTTTTGAATTGAATTTTTACGTCCAATTAATGCCATAAGATTCTTCCCAATATTCTTAACAAGCCTTAGCTTTTTTGATTCTCCAAACAACCATTAAAAGGAATATTTGTGGTCAAAGCTAAACAGTTCATTTTCCTTAATACGCTTTAAAAATACTTTCCGTCCTCAATTGTTGAGAATTTGATTGCCCTTAACCGTTATTGATGAGATACGGTGTTGTCTTTACATACGATCTATTTTTACAACGCATAGTCCAGCACCAGAAAAAAAAATTGATAGTCGCAGAGGTAATTGTTAGATGAAGTGTCGTGGAACACATACTCAACGATACATGAAAAGACATTTAAAACTGTTAACGATTTTGTGAATAGTATTAATAATTTTTTTTTAAAAATTGGATAATTTTGCGTGAAGATGGATTAAATTACGAGTGAAGTAAGTTTCTGCAACTGCAACTGTATTAAAATAAGAAGAATAATATTATAAAAGTAACGTTAATACAATAATGCCAATATAGTAAAAGTAATATTAATGTAATAATGATAAAAATAATAATAATAATTATTATTATTATTATTATAAGTTTAGTGCTTGCGAAAACTGAATAAATAAATTAATAAAAAGCCAATGGTTTATGTCAAGTAGGCAAACGGAGTCTGATTCCAAGCTTTTTTTGCTGTTTTATTGGAAAAATTGCCTTTTTTCTTCTTTTTGTTAAAAAAAAAAGAAAAAGAAAAAAGAAAAAAGCAGCCTAAATGCTTGTCCTCCTCATCCATTCCGTAACTCCCATTAGATATCCAACCATTGAAGGCCGTCGTTTCTTTCCGACCACTCATAGCCCTTAATGTATGACGCAATAGAAGTGGCAGCAAATGGCGAGAGCTCTCGACTCACTAAACGCTGTTTATGGCGGAAATAAACACATTAGTTTGTTTCTCTCCTTTCCCTTACTTTACTTATAAGATGAGAATTTTTCTCGATATGTTGTTTTCGCAATGCTACTAAGCTCGAACTTAATTCACGTTTTATTATTTTTTTATTTTTTAAACATTTGACTGTGGACCGTCCAGATCAGAGATTTTCATCCGGTGGTTCGCGGAGTGGCACCGGTCTGTAAAAAATAAATACCGGTCCTCAGAAATGTTTGCTCGTGCACGATTGAAAAAAAAATGAATAAACAAAGGAAAAGAAAAGAATAATAAAAAAAATTAATTTGAATTCTGAAATTTTGAATTCAAATTATGTTTTTCGCAATCACGAATTGAGACAGGACCCCACTCATTGGAGTTATTGTTTCTAGAAACGGCTCCTGCCCCCCCCCCCCCAAGCCTGCCTCTCCTCCTGGGCGGTTACGTGTGCATAGTTGTGTGTGTGCGTAGACCTGTGTGTATGCACATAGGCGTGTGTGAGGGTATGTGTGTGAAGTCGTATGTGTGAACGTGCGTGTGTGTAGGACATGGACGCCTCCGACTAGGAAAGTGGGTAGCTCAAAACCGGAGCAGCCGCGCCGCGCCACGCCACCAGCAGAGGACGGTGGGCGGTGGTGCTGCAAAGGCTTCTGGTCCAAGTTGAAAAAGGCACGGACACCAAAAACGGTCAAATGAGAACAATAAGCAATCGTGATTGCTCAAAAAAAAAAAGCCAAAATAATATCTTATCTGACATATTTTGCTTGACTATTGAGATTCATTTTTAAAATTGTTTATGATTTTTTTTCAAATTCTTAATTACTGATGCATAGTTATCGCAATATTTAGATATCCACTATCTTTACATGTAAATGTTTTGGGATAGTTCTTTAATATCAAGTAAGGTTTTATCAATTATATTTTTTATTTGTTTATTGATTTTGCAAGAAAGAAAAAAAAAAACTCTCACTTTACCGCTAACTTTTCCCACAACATCCCGCGAGTCAAAAGTTTATTAGTTATATTTAATTAATTTTTTTATGATAAAGAAAAAAACATTATAAAAAATAAAAAAGTAAAGGGGTGAGAGTTACAAGTATTTTTTTTTTTTTTTTTTTTTTTTGTGAAACAAAAATTGAGTAAAGAAGGAAAGCAAGAGCATCACCGGACCGGGAATTTTTAAAAAAATTGTTTGTCGGTCAACGGGTCAAAAAGTGTTGAGAAAACGCTGGTCTAAATGTCACTCCAGTTAGTAATATAATTTAGAGCAAAATGACTGATGAGCTGGCTTGTATTTTCAACCAAGCATTTTTTTTTTCTATTCAAAAGACTCCATTTCATGCAGCCTCATTTCGATTCAAGAACATGCGGCCATCGAGAAATTGTAAAAGAAACGAAATTTTCTTATTCCGCTCGCGTCCCCGACGAGATCCAATAAAATGTTCACTTCATAGAACTCATATCTGAATAATGCATTCAAAATCTAGATCCAGGGTCATATAAACTTATTGAAACCGATGCCACCGAGGAGGAATAGGACGTCGTTGGAAAGAAAATGGCGTCGATGCAGGCCTTATTTTTGGAATAGATTCCCAAAAACAGTGAATAGTTTAGAAACGGTTTTTGTTTAGTGCAGGAATTATGCTTTCAATTAGAGGTTGCCTTCTAATTACCGAAAATTCAACTGTCAAATAAAATACCACTAGGGATTGTTATAGCGAGAGAAAAAAGCATTTAAAACAATGTTTTTGAAATATATTTAAAATTCTGACCTGATTACAGCTATTTAATGTAAAAAGGGTAAAAACATCAAATACGGGCGGCTCTTTTTTTGTCACATACAAATAAATTGATTAAGAGAAAGAAAATAAATATACGCGACAAATAAAATTCAAGATTCTGGGACTTTAATTTAAAGCGAAAAACTACCGTGAATTTTAGTTTTGAAACATATCGGGTAAAGGTTTGTTTACACACCATGGCACAAATGATAGGGTACCGAAAAATAACTCTCGACAAAAAAGGATTTAAATACATAAAACTCTATTCGCTTCAAATAATATTAATTTTTTTTATACCAGCGGAGACGCTAGTATGAGCCTTTTTGAGGTATTTCGGACACCAAAACCTACTTTCCACCCTCTGATTATTTAAAGATGAACTTTCGCAATGAACACACACAGTACCGTTTTCGTTTTCTCTTTTACTCTACTCTGTTTCTCCATTCTGAAGTAGGGGACTGTGGGGCAAAGTGAAATAGCGGACGACAGTGAAATTGTGAAACACTTACTCCACTTTTAGTGGCACTTACCTAGTAATATATTAACTATGTAGTACCATATGTAGTCTATTTCAGTCAAGAAAGAATTATCTCAGAAAATCAAAACATACGATAATACAAGCAATTTTCTAAAAGTAATACTTAAATTGTAATATTTTAATGAAAGTGAAAAATTATTTTTATGTTATTAAATGATAAAATTCTTGTTTTTAACATTTTAAATAAAAATTGAACCTTTTAATATTCGACGCAGTATTTATTTAGTTAATATGTAGCATATTTGTATTTTTAATATTTTTCACAAATAGTTTAGAGCATGCGGACAAAGTGGATGGGGCAAAGTGAAATAGTTTATTTCGTTTGCTCATTCAATCATTTATTAAATCACTTACGTATTCATTTATCATTTAATAATTCTTTTAATTATTCATTCTTTCACTTATTTTCTTATTCATTCACTATTTTATTCAATCATTTATTTTTTCTCATGTATTAATTGATTAAATAAGTTATTAGTTTATTTTTTCATTCATAAAATTGTCCTTTTATTTACTCATTATTTTCTTCAAAAATATTTTTTCCCAATCAAGCAGAAAATATTTCAATCGAAAAATATTTCATTTTTCACTTTACCCCATGAAAAAAAGATATTTTTGCCCTTTTCTTTAAGGCGCAGTTTTACTGCCAAAAACAATAACAATAATATTTCAGCGCAAGTTTTATTACAAAATACAATGTTCTTTCTTTACATACTGTAATTTTCAAAACAAATTTCCATTTTTTTTTTCATTTTGAAAAAGCTCAGTCATCTTAACCATTTCACTTTGCCCCACATTCCCCTAAATATTTTCTCAGTATGTATTCGATTTCAAGTTTAAATAACGCATGTAGTTAAAAATGAAAATCAGTTTGGAGAAGCGCGCAATATGGGATATATCGAGCAGTACCCCCACTGTAATATCGAGCAAAATACGCGATATAGGGCGGGGAGCAGGTTTCTTTTTCTTCAGAGAAGTATTTAACGTTAACGCAGAATAAATTATAACTTTTAAAGCGATTATTTTCAACGAATAGGAACGGTGCAGTTCGATTACGGTAGCTCAGCAACAAATATCTTTTTCCTTCACAACTGTAGCTCTGACTACTGTTTCTGGTCACAACAGAAAGCATCAACTCTTACGCAACTTGTTCCGACATTTTTTTGCAGATGTTGACTGCGTATATATTAAAAATACATAGATACACCCTATTAGGAAGTACCGTCTAGTTGGATGACTTTACCTTCGGGTGGAATTAGATGTCTTTGATCTTTTTCTCATTAAAATAACGAAACGAAGTCATATTTTGTATCACCTTTTTCTACAAACAACTTTCCTTCAAGTAAATTTATGTAACATATCTTGTAGTAACAAGTGACACACATTAACTCTAAAAACTAGTCTCATTAATGTTTGACACCTACAAAAACTACTAGGCTACAGTATTTAATGTTATCATAAAACTTTGAAAAATAAATAAATAAAGATTTTACTTAGTAATGTTTCATTAGTGAAGACATCTACAACCATGGGTCAAGGATAGCTAAAAATCCATAAATTGATAGTGTTTTACAGAGTGGTTCGTATGACTCGATTAAGTTATTAGAGGGCCCTTTTGTAGCCATTGACTGGAACAGTTTAAGACATTTGGAGGCCCCTAATTGGTGGGAGCAATAGGCCACGGCCTTAGTTGACCTATTCAGTAATCAACCCCTGCTTCTATTTAAAAACTACTATTGCCTCGTACACTGTAAAAAAAAATCCGTAAAATTTACAGAAAAAAACTGTCAGCCAGGACGCCAGTTTTCTTCCGTTTATTTTACAGAAATCTTCCGTATTATTATTACTTATTCAAGCTGATTTATTATTTTATGAAGATTAAAAAATGAAACTATACTTTCATAAATCCATTTCAATATTTACTATACTACTACGAAATACATGTATACAAAGGTAAATTTCCGAATATGCCTCTGTAACAGATGACAAAAAAAAACATAATAATAAAATATTGATTAGAATGCAATGAAATGGAAGTTGCAAACGATTTAAGACTTACTCGCTTTAAATAAATATAAGATCAAAAACTCGAGCACGAGAACGAAAATCCAAACACGCGGGCGAAATTTCGAAGATTCGAAGAAAAACAAAGTATAACCGGTTCCAGATTCAAAAAAACAGAGAAATCCTGTATTTTATTACGAACAGTTTTTTTCTGTAAAAAATACGGATAACTTCTTCAAAATTTACAGTTTTTTTTTTACAGTGTAATGGTATTTGAATGTGCTCCAAAACAAGAATAATACTTTTGAATACAAAAAAAAAACTTACCTCATCACAGAAAGATGGTCTCTTGTAGGCCCAAGCTGGCAATGCGAAGTAAAACTGTAACATCTGAAAATGATAAAAGGTTCAAATTAGAAAAGTAATATTTTTACTTAAAAAAACAGTAAAAACATGTAATTTTATTAGTTTTCACAGATGAAACATTTCTCAGTTTAGCTATATTACAGTGGAAACTGGCAAGAGATAAATTTTTCCCTATAAAAGCAAAAGACGCGAGGGTTGCTATAGTCAAACGTTGGCGAAAGAATATGCTTTTCTTGATGCGTCGTTGGTTCTTACGAAGTTAAAATAAATTTTATCTGAAATCTCGCTCCAGACTCGTCGTTTATTTACAGACTTTGAAAGTCTAGATTTGTGGTGGGTGTTTACTGCTATCCTCATTTCCTACATATTTGATGTTTCTGACTCTTCCTCAGAACATCAGCAATTCTGAGACCGACTGTACAAAGTGAGAAGAAGACGTAAAAAGGATACTGTTGAACTATTGTTGACTGAGAGACACGACAGAAAAGCACTTTAATAGTTTTTAAAAAAAATGTTGCAAACTTAGAAATCTAGAATAATTAAGAAATATGTTCGCTATATTTAGTTTCGAGCATTTAACATTTTATTTAAATTTAGTATTATTAATTTAAACCAATTTATGTTGTTCTTTAAGTCTTTAATTATATATTTTTCGCCAACTAATTAAAGAGACTCAAAATTTGACAATATTTTCACAAAAATATAAGCAATTCGTTATAGGATTGAGCTAATAAACATATAGGATAAGTTTATTAAATATAACTCTTCTTCCCTATTCAGTACTCTGATTTAATCTACTTCTTTTTAAAAGCTTTCCATTTAAAAAGCTTCAAAAGATTTTAACCAAAATATTTGCTGTGCATGTAATTTATTACATAAAACATAAGTAACAATACTACAGCAATATGCAACTGAATCAAAAAATTTAATTAGGTTATATATATATTTTTGAAAAATTCTGTTCCACATTCTGAAAGTCACCAGAAATATTTTTTCAGCGAATAGAAAACACTATATATTGAATCTAAAGAATTCCTTACAATTCTTTAAAACATTGCAATTACTAAACTGTTTCCAAAAGTGTAGATTATTTTGTATTGGTCATCTTCTTTACTAATAATAAAGCAGAAAGTCTCTCTGTCCGGAGGATGTCTGGATGTCTGTAGGATGTCTGTAGGATGTCCGTAGGATGTCTGTGACGCGCATAGCGCTTAAACCGTTCGGCCGATTTTCATGAAATTTGGCACAAAGTTAGTATGTAGCATGGGGGTGTGCACCTCGAAGCGATTTTTCGAAAATTCGATGTGGTTCTTTTTTTATTCCAATTTTAAGAAAAAAAGTATCATAAATTACGAAATTATCGTAACGTGGAACCGTAACATGGGCACAAGCCAATTGGCGAGATACGAAATTATCATAACGTGGAACCGTAATGTCGGTACAAGCCAACTGGCGAGAAAATTCACAATACATTATTTGTAAATACAGGCGAACCAAAAGACCTTTTAATTTTTCTATTACGGGCGAAGCCGTGCGGTTACCACTAGTTATTTATAATGATTTAACTAATAAAAAAATTATGCACCAGTGATAGCTAAAATTTCAGTTGAAATCGTCCTTCGAAGAAAAGAAAAGTTGCCTTTAAGAGCCATTTTTCATAAACCTGTTACGTCAAAATGGCCGTGCACTTTACTTAAATTTGCATAGTTTTGGAACTTTCAAGACTTTTTTAACACAAAGCTCATTTTTATTCCTCCGAAAAGCCCCATGAGGTTAGGCATGAATTATTCATTCCGTAGTATATATTTAAAATTCACAATTGCTTTTATCCGTAAAGATATTAATTAGAAGAATGTAAAATATTCAATAGCTCTAATTGAAAGCTATTGCAACCAAAAGTTGTAAACAAGATCGCAAGGAAAAATGTATCTACTTTTTTTAATTTAGGTTTCCTTTATCTCTTTTAACATTTTTATGTCCCATTACTCAATAACCCAACATTTCTTAAAGTTATAGTTCTGCAAAATTTTTAGAATATGCTTCCAGATTATTTTTAATCCTGCTAATCTTGTATAAAAGGAAACCGATAAATGGGAAAACTTCAACAGTTATCAAACACACCGAGAAATATTTACAGTTGTATCAAAAATTTGTAAAGTTAAAAATAATTATACATTTGTGAGGCAAAAATAAATAAGAAAACATTTCTAAAAATAAATAAATAAAAATAAATAAATAAATAAAAAAAATAATAAATCAAATCTTCAATAAAGAAATAATGAAGTTTGATTTAATTTAAAATAATCATTCTTAATTACCGTAATCAAGCCTTCAACGTTATGTAACATTTCGAAAATCAACGGAAATAATAAGTACGAAAAAAAACTAGGCTGAATTAAATTGACCCCCCCCCACAAAAAAAATAAAAGAAAGGGAGAGAAGTAGGGAAGAACTAAAAAAAAAACTTTTATTACATGCGAAGCAGCCAATTTTATCGCAAATGCAAAAATTTTATTTTTTTAAATAATAAGAACAATAATAATGATAATAATAATGATAATAGCAGAAATAGTAATTATGATCATTTTCGTTAAAAGGTGGTAATAAAAACTACTGCTGTTGCTATTACGTTAGCAGTGGTAATAATTATTAAAATTACTATTTTTATTATTATTCTTATTATTATAATTATTAGCAGTAGTAGGGGTTAGCGTAATAGCATTACAGTAACAATAATAATAATATTTATTGTATTACTATTATTATCATTATACTAACATAACTATATAATTACTATTATTACTGGAAATAATAATAATTATTATTATTTGTGATGGCAGTAATATTTGATATTATTTAAAAAATAATAATATATTTACTACAATAATAAATTTTGATTACTACTATTGTTGTTATTTCAAATAACAAATATAATTAATTTCAATTCTAATTCAATGATGTTGACAAATACCATTGTCCTTCTACCCCCTAACAGTGATTTAAATTACTTGAATCAATAAAAACATTTCTACTCTAATGCAAATTGAAAATAATGATAATAATAATGACAAGGAACGCAATAAATCTCCGGCATAACATAAAAATGCCGAAAACATGTTCCGTTTTCAATTTCAATAATTTAAATTGCTTTATAGACTTAAATAATTCAGCACCGAAACATTCGTTGTTTGACTGAAATGTATGCTTTTCCTGCCGACTTGTAAATAAAACACAATTTCAATCAAACGCTTTCAAACGTTGCCGAATACGATAAGTATTAAATTGGATAAGAATAAAGAGTCGATTGAAATGTAGTTAGATTAGAAACTAGAATGCGACTTTCAATAGTTTGATGCTTCCGATATAGGGTTTTCGTGCATCAAAGATAACCGAAAGGTGAAGCCCGATTTACAGAAACGTAACTACATAAATTAACTTGCGTATTGCAGGGAAATGTGGGGGAAAGTGACATAGTTTCGATAACTTATTTTTTTCAAAAGGAAAAAATTGAAAATTTGCTTTGAAAATTACAGTATGCAAAGAAAGTGCACTGTATTTTATTTTAAACTTGCATTGGAATATTATTTATTATTTTGGGGAATAAAATTGTACTTTCAAAAAAAAAAAAAAAACTATTAAAAATTTTTACTTTTTTTTTTCATGGGGCAAAGTGAAAAATGAAATATTTTTTTAATGAAATATTTTCTATTCGATTATTAAAGATGTTCTTGGATATCTCAAATATCTTTGAGAATAAATTAATGAAAAGAAATTGAAACAATAAACGAATAAATAAATAAATAAGTTAATAATTGAGAAAAAATTAAAAAGTTAATAAGATAATGAGTTAATAAGTAAATAATTGAATCAATAAATAAGAGAATTACGAAATGAAGGACCTTAAATGAAAAATGAATTCGTAAGTGATTTAATAGTATATTGAAAAAAATAAATGAAACGAACTTATCCACTTTGCCCCGCATACACTAACTGTACGAAACATTTAAAATACATTTAAGCTTAATATTGGACAAATTATTATATTTAAAATGCTAATAACAAGAACTTTATCATTTAAAAATAATAAATATTATTTTTGATTTACAAAATATTTCAATATGAGTATCCATTTTTGAAAATTGCTTGTATTATCATATTTTTTTATTTTCAGGGGTACTTTTTTCTTGACTGGAATACACTACATGTGTTATTACATAGTTAAAATATTACTAAATCGAAGGTGCTAAAGTCAGAGTAAATATTTCACCATTTCATTGTTCCCCATTCCCTTACATATCGATATAATTTTAAGAAAATATAATTTCTATATTCCTTACTAAATTTTAAGAGTGAAAGGAATATTGTTCCGTTGTAAATGAGATTTGTTCACTACATTTTGAAAGGAATAAGGGTGTTGTTGAAGCTAAAAGATTCAAGTTATTCATTCAGTTTACTATCATTACAAATTTGCAACATTATGTTTCACAAAAGCAATGTAATTAGTGCTTCAACTGTATGCTTCATGAAAGAAAGGCTAAGCGCTTTGCGGCCATTTCACGGAAAATGGTCATTTTGTTCCGCAAGTGACTGCTCAGATATTTCATCTTTACTAATAATAAAGCAGAAAGTCTCTCTGTCCGGAGGATGTCTGTAGGATGTCTGTAGGATGTCCGTAGGATGTCTGTGACGAGCATAGCGCCTAAACCGTTCGGCCGATTTTCATGAAATTTGGCACAAAGTTAGTATGTAGCATGGGGGTGTGCACCTCGAAGCGATTTTTCGAAAATTCGATGTGGTTCTTTTTTTATTCCAATTTTAAGAAAAAAACTATCATAAATTACGAAATCATCATAACGTGGAACCGTAACATGGGCACTAGCCAATTGGCGAGATACGAAATTATCATAGCGTGGAACCGTAACGTCGGTACAAGCCAATTGGCGAGAAAATTCACCATACATTATTTGTAAATATACAAGCGAACCAAAAGACCTTTAATTTTTCTATTACGGGCGAAGCCGTGCGGGTGCCACTAGTTCAAAATAAAACGAATTATAAACATAACATGACAAAAAAAAAAGGTAAAAGTTGTTTCTCTGTTCACAAGTTCAAACGTTTCACGGGAACTATTTGACGGCCACTTCAAGTTCTTTTTACTTCTTCGCAAATATTGAGATCACCTGGTTCCGGATCTGGTTTCAAATAAAACTTTAAAAGGAAATGAACCCAATTCTGCTGCGTAAGAAATCACAAACTTATGTCAGATTTCTTAAGCAAAAAAAGTTGCTATTTTCGTTTTAAAATATTTACTTTTTAACTAAATATATGAACTGTTTGTGTAAGTCAAAATGGAAGCCTTTTCGTGAAATGTCCCTATATACATAATTGTTTTTTCACAAGTTTAAATTATTATTTCTCAACAAATGAGATACGTTTCCTTTACATTAAAACTCCAACTTCCAAAACCTAAACTTTGTTTCGTCATTGCTATATTAATAGGGCAAAAATATTGTAACGGATTCGGTGCGACTTCCACTTTCTTGAAATGAAGACACAGTTCTTGATAAAAACACAGGAAATTTATTTACACTATGTACAGGAAAGATCTTCAACAACTGCTAAATTATTCATCAGCAATTAAGCAATTATCACACAACACCGTAAACTCAACGTTTACACACGTATTTACTTCCAAATACGAAAACAACACAGCGAAATGCCTCGCTATAAACAGAGCAAAAATCTTCTCAGTTCGAAATCCTCAATCGAAACTAACTGTTTATCCAGCGTAACCGTTTATATAAACACCGAAAAGAAATCTCTCAAATATTCCACACGCTTCTGGAAAAAAAAGTAGACCGTTATCAAATTTTATCAATGAACAAAAAGGAAATAGGGGGGGGGGCGTATCCTTTCGCATATGTTAAGGGGTTGTATATTCATTACGGGAAACTATTTACAGGTTACGTTACTACAATAATTACTATTTACAGGATTTGTAACAATATTAAGCACTGCATACAGCAAGCTATAGAAGTTTGACTTTGGCTGTCCCGCACGCAATGCTTGCCAATCAATTACATGTTAAATAACAACATTATTTAGTGAAAATATAACTGTGGCAACAATAGCCATGTATCAAATGTAAAGATTAAAAAATGTTCAATTCAAAATATTAAGATCTATAACAAATTGTTATTGCAATTATAGAGTGATTGTTCATCACGTGACGCATGTCCGTTAAAGGTTTTTCGCTCTGTTTGTAACCGTGTAGCCGTCAATATCTGTCAATATTATGTATATTGTCATGTATATCAATGTTATAAACGCCAAACATGTCTGTCTGGTGAACGAGGAAGGTACGCAGCTCAAAGTGGATTAGAATCTGCAATGGATTGATTACAATTTATCAAAATTCAGGACAGATGCGAGAGCCGATTTAATGGGAACTATTGGGCCCGAGACCGTTAGTGTCATAGAACTCCATTAACATAGTTAGTGGCCTTGATGATTTTTTTTCAGGGGGGCCCAACATTTATTAATCCAGGCCGCATGTAAAAAACCTTTACTTTGCTAGAGACCATGCAAAAATTTGAAGGCTGCTGATTGGCTACCACGAAAAAACGTCATCCATATCCTTTAATGCTTACTTTGCATTGTCTAATTCTAATTAGTGTTTCATCTTAAAACAAGATAGACCAGGCAATTTTCGAGGGAAGAGGGGTACCAAAAACATTCAAACTTGAATTCAGAATTTCTGAGGAACGAAATTCGTTCACGTGCGCAGGATGTGGGAAAAAAAACATAGCCGACGCATCTTCGTCTGCTGTCCAATCAGGAGTCCCCGGAATATTACAAGGTCCCTAGCTGAGTAAAAGTTGTTTATATGCATCCAGGCCTGCGTACACCTGAAAATGTACAACATGTGAGAGCGGACTTCAAGAAAAGTCCGCGTCGTTTAGGACTTTGCACCGCTCAAGACGCTAATGGAGGACATCTCAAAGACATTATTTTCAAAAATGAGCTCTGTACACTAAATCAAAAACCATATGTTAATTTTTTAGTTTTGTAATTTCATTGCATAATGAAGCTGTAATATTAGTGCAGAAAAAAAAAAAGAAAATGAATACTTGAAATAGAAAAAAAAAATATGAGAAAAATATTTTCCATCTATGGAATAAAATATCATCTATTTAAATTTATGCAAAAAAAATTTTTTAATCTGCTTTTTAGCAATTCTAACGAAAAAGTAATTAAAATCTAAAATCTTGATGACAAAAAAGGTTTAAAAAGAGGTTTTTCAAACATCGTACAAAACATTGAAAATAGTTTTTTTTTTTTTTGCTTATTGATAAATTTACATGTTTTTTTTTCCCACAACAAACTAATTTAGTCGCTGACAAAATAAAAAAATACGCAAACAATTTTTTGAAAGATTATTATTTCACTTTTTTCGTAATTTTTGAAACTTATAGAATTTGGTGAAGTGAAACTATTCCATTTCTAATTATCTTTAAAGAAAAACACTTAAGGAGCTTCATACAAGTCATTTAACTAAGTAAACGTATCTTTCTAGTGAAAAAAAGGGATAAAGGGATACAGATCTCTATTACGTTACTCAGAACAAATTGCGATTTTAATGAGTTAAAAGATATTAATGGCACGAGAAATTCTCTACGCACATGCTTTTCATTCCTACTTTCTGGTAAAAGCTAAAAAATAAGATAATAAAAGATAATGTAAGGAAAAAAAAATCAATAAACATTGAAAAAAAGAAAAAAAAATCCTTAAGAAAACGAAAAATGAATTTCCATTTTTCAGATATTTTGTTCAGCCTGTTACAATGAAAAAATTTTTGAGGTAGCGGCTCAAATTTAACAAAACATTTTCTCGTTGGAATCATCTAGTTCTAACATAAATCCTGATTTAACCTATGGATATGCTTAAATTGCATTGGAAATATTTTATACAATAGGTGCACATAAAACGGATTTTTTATTTATTTTTCTACTCTTGTTGTTTTTGTCTTATCCATGACAAGATCAGAAGAGTCAAATATGGCCCAAATTATCTAAAACATCTTTGGAGACATTCAAAAGTTTCAGAGAATAAGTATTGGTTGTCTGGAGAAAAAAAGACAATATCAAGATATCGACAGCCCGGTTATCACATCCAGAGACTGTAGTTCTATTCTTATTACAACTCATCTATCTGAATCAGTGAATAACTGAGCTGGAGGCAGATGTTGTCTCATTGAAGCTGAGATTGCCAACATACTGGTACCTAAAGTAAACGTAGCGCACCAGTGAGGGTCCGTAGACCTGATGCGGTCTATTTAAGAGTTACGTTATGGTTAACGGTACGGTTACTTTAGCTAGTAGTTTGGTGGCACTCTCTGCTTCAATGAGATGACATCTGCCTGCAGCTCTGTTATTGTCTATTCCACACTGATGAGTCCACAACAAGGACGAAACTACAGTTTCTGGATGGCATAACCGGGGCTGTCGAAACAATGCTTGTAAGCGGTAACTTACTGCTACATGCCGACTTCGTCTGTATGGCGAGACAGCTATATAGACGAAGTCAGTATTTAGCAGTAAGTTTTTGAATAGTATGGTAGAATAGTGCGAGCAATTGAAGGGTTTGCAGCATCAAAGAGTTAAATCCATTTTACTTCCTTTTACAAAAAAGGAAGTATTGTATTCGCGAAAAAATTTTCACTCAAAAATCGGCCTTAATTTCCATTTTTTCTCGTCCCCGAATGAATATTGATTTTTTTTTCCAACCCGACCACACGTGGATACATGCCTAAGAACGTATAGACACCTGAAGAATCCATTTTGACGATCCCCGAGTTAATTACAACGAGTTTTCTCGTGACGTCCGTATGTACGTATGTATGTGCGTATGTGCGTATGTATCTCACATAACTCAAGAAAGATATGTCCTAGAAAGTTGAAATTTTGGTACATAGACTCCAAGTGGGGTGTAGTTGTGTACCTTCGCTTTGGTTGCATTCGAATGTTCCAAAGGGGGTCTTTTACACCTTTTTATTGCAAAATCATTGTTAATTTCAATGTAAACTCAAGCGGTGCTATAATTTGGCAAACACTTGGCAATATATCACCAAGCTTTTGGTCGCCAAGTTTTATCACGAACTTGGGTGAAGAATTTGGCAGGTTTTTTTTTTTTTTTTTCGAGCAATCACGATTGCTTATTGTTCTCACTTGACTGTTTTGATGTCCTATCATTTTCATTTCCCGCCAGCACCCTCTGCAGCATCACCGTCGACCGGGTTCTCACGATGCTGCTCCTATAGCGAAAGCCGTCTCCAGGTTGCATCGATGTCCTACCTACACACACGCGCATACATACACAACTACACACACACGCACACACACACACAAACACATACACACAACTACCCACACATTCATGCCTGCACACAGACACAAACACATATGCCTACACACACCCCCCCCCCATACACATACCCTCCACACACACATTCATATACACAACTACCCACACACTTATGCTAGCACACAGACAAAAACACACATGCCTACACACACATACAAATACCCCTTACACACAAACACACATACCCCACACACACAAACACACGCCTACATACACACACTCGTGATTGCGAAAAGCATAATTTGAATTCAAAATGTCAAAATTCAAATTAATTTTTCTTTTTTTTTAAATCTGGTTTCAATTTGGCCATATTTAGAGGGTTGACCATTGAATCACATTAAAACTGCCAATATTACGAAAATTTATCTGCATAAAACTTTTACTTTGCTTCGGTTCGCAACAAACTTGGGGTGAAAATATTTAAAGTGTTTCTTTGCTCACTTCGAGCTTTAAATTGGAGTAAAAGGAAGTCATGTGATGCACACATCAGCTCGTTTTTTATTGTTGGGAAATCTCCTGGAGTAAACTCCACGTTGCCTCAAGCGAATGAAGCAGCTACCTCATTCTAGGGCACAAATTGAGAACTATCAACCGGAGATCACTCCTTGTTGAACCAAACGAACTGGAGAACTATCAACCAGGGATAACTCCTTGATGAACCAAACGACCGAAAAATGGAGCTAACTCTTTGTTGCTGAAAACCCTTCAATTCACGTTCTTTACGAAGTAATTGTCAGGTGACTCATATGTCATCATATATGTCATCATGATAAAAAAAAATCTTCATAAATCAGTAAACAGTAAAATGTTTTGAGCAAAATCATTGGACATCCACTCTGTACTCCTGATTTTGCTTTTCGAGTTTTGGCAAGCACTTACGACAACGAAATATTTGTGCAATCTTCTCTCAGGGTTGTAATGGGTCAGAGTAAGTGTTACTTCTCCATCGAGAGTAACAGCCACAACCCAGGTTTTAGTCACGTGTCTGGGGTTTTGACTGAAGTTCGATTCGTCAATGGGTTTATCGCTGAAGACCAAAAATGACAAAAAAACTCGACAAACATACTACACTTTCTCCCCTCTTTACCAAATATATTTAAAACTTGCACTTTTTTTTCACGTGATATATGTAAGATTCCATTTCCTTATGTAACACATTTAAGTGCTGTCTTTACTCGTCACAAAAAACTCAATATTTTCGTTTTCATTCCGAATAAGATATCAAGGATGAAGTTAAAAATTAGGTTTTAATTAGTTCAAGAAATGTATTACTTGAATCATTGTATTTTGAAACATTCGTCTTCAAAAAACTGCGTTAGCGGTGGAGAAGACTGCTTTTAACACTGTTAAATTTCGGTAAACATGCATTCATAATTGTTCAACGTGTACCATATATTCATGTACAGAAATTTCAACGTTTCCTTCGCATGAACTTTTTTGTTTTAATTCAATATGCACCATTATATACAAAGTAAACATCAATAATGATACATCTGATTCTTTTTTTACCGATATGTAATAGAAAACCCATGTATCTTAATTCTGTAGCCAATATAATTTTAGCAGCAACATTTTCAACAGTTAAACTTCAACAATTAAATTGTTGATTAAAAGAAACGTAACCTAAGCTTAAAGGCATTTTATGCTAAAAGTAAACAATATTTAAAGGAAATAGAAAAAAATCCACTTTTATCTCTAACTAGAATTTATCTGTAAATAGTTAAAATTGTATTTTTTGTTAGACAGGATTAAATAACTTCATTTCGAGAAAGAATGCTGCTTTAAGAAGATTCGTCGCTAACGATTTTAGGTCATTGGAATGTAGAAGTGTTTTTTAACAAGATGATAAATCAGCTTCTTTTAAGTTGTGATTCCAAGAAAAGAGATAGGTTTATCAACGGATGTGTTTTTTGATTATTATTTATTATTATTAATTATATATACGACTATATAAACCTATGCAATCACAAGTCTTGTTTTGTTAGAACTGTACTTATAACTTTGCTATTTTCACTCATAATCGATTGATTGTTTTAGAAAAGCTTTTATAAAAAAGTTTTATCGAAATCTTAGATCTTTTGAAGAAGAAGATAAATAAAAAATTCCTTCTAAATAAAGGAAACCAAATGTGCTATTTGGAATAAAACCGCGAAAGAGAGAGAATATTTCCACTGTCATTTTGCTTATTTTTTGTCTTTTTAACGTGATATCAGAGGTATATATTTTAAATAATATGCTTATACAACAAGTAAAGTGGAATGTAAGAGAAAACAAAATCATTTTTATTTAAAAAAATTACGTATGGTATTAAAGAGAGTTTAATTTCTTACTTGAATCTAATCTTTTGCTTTTTGCTCTCTGCGGCAATGGCATATTTAAATTCGAAAAGGTGCTGGTTTGCTCCGTTTATTGCATTCTTCAACCGTTTATTACGTTGAGAACTGAAGCGAAATGACAGTCGATCCAGGACCATACAGATTCGAAAATTTTCGAGGAAGGAAATGCGCCCAGTCTCATCTTTGTACTACTTTATTTAGCGGAAATAGTAACTGAAAATGTCGATTCTGGATTATTTTTCTCCCTTCTTTCTTCGTGTATCTGTACTGGCGGTTTGTTCACTATTTCTCTTTGTCTCTCTCTACTTGAATTATGTACGAGTAGATGTGCAGAAAACACGACCTTGGAATAGTTAGAGCGAGCGTGATTTCAGTTAAGAGGTGCACCTGTGTTAAAAATTCATGCACTTCTCATTAATGTGCCGCCATAAGCGGTTAGAAGGGACAAGTCCCCGAAGTAAAACGCCGAAGGAGTTGCACACCAATCCGCCATGAGTGGATAATCTAGCGACCCTGGTGGTGTTTGTAAGTAATAAGTGAGAATATGGTTAAAAATTGTGTGCGCAGAGTTTATTCATTTCATTGCAAGGTCGAAATCAAGCAGTGGAACTTCATTTCTCGTTAAATGCTCGACAATATATTTCTATATTGTTTTGAAAAAAAAATCCACTTTTATAAAGTAAAGTGCTTAGGGGTTAATGACTCTTTCAAATCCCAATCAACTATGATTTTTATACTTGAACTATTACTTTTGCAAGAAAGAAAAACAGTGTAATAAGTTTTGCGCAAAGAAGAACATTCAAAAACGCTTGTGGCAAGGTTAAACGTTAAACTCTGCTAGAAAGATTCGTTAAAAAAAAGTTTCCAAAATATTAAAACTCCATACTTCCAGCTGAAATGCAGCTCTAAGACTATCGATAACACAAGAAAAAAAATCACTTTAATCAAAATATGCTTCAAAGTTTGAAGATACTTACGTAAAACTTTTGCGATCATTACATCATACGAAAAAATGTTTCATCATCTAACAAAAGAACAAAGTTTAGAAATTTTGTTTTTTTGTCTTTTGATTGTGTGACATGGTGTTGACGTTGTGATGTAATTATCTAAATTCCAGAAAAATAAAAATAGTATACCCACTCTTGTAATTAAAACAAGTATTTTTTTCGGATTAATGGAATCATGGAAGCATAGAATATTGCTCATTTTGTAATTTTGTTTTTGGAAATAGTTTCGGAAAAAAAAGCAAGCTAATACTTTTGTTTATTAGAGATTTTTAAAGATTGATTTTCGGTGTGTTAATAAGTTTTTGTGTCTATTACCAGGAACAGAAAAGGAAAAAATCATTTTATTCCGAAAAGTTTCAAAGTTAGCATAGGTTTAGCAAAAGCATTCATAAGTTACTTTCAAATATACTTAGAAACATTTGTTATGAAGTTATTTCTGAGATATTTTTTCAAAATTAAAAGAAAAATTTAAACACGCTACATTAATGTCAGTAAAATGATTTGTTATTAGATGAAATTCAAACAAGCTTTCAAGAACCACACTTTATTAAATGCCAGCTGCGTCGTCCGGCTTTGCACGGTCTACCTCGAAAAGTGCATTCTACCTCCAAAAGTTCAAAAATCGGGCATATGTATCTGTCAGATTCTGTTAAGCTCTGTTGCATCGATCCCAGCGCAGGAAAAGATTTGAACACATGAGTAAGGAAAGACAATTTCTCCTGAAGAAATAAGGAGAAATGAAGATAAAAAGTTTATTAGAATGAAGGAATCAGTCCGAAAATAGCGTCCATAGACCCCACAAATCCTCATTAGAATTACGACAGCAGTTCCCCAAAACCGCCGGTACAATTTCTATATTAGTCTCCAGAAAGTCCTTCCTTGAGCGAGGATAATAGTATTTATAAATTTCCGCCAGAATAAGGGCAATTGTTCCTAAAAATTTCAATTTGAATGAGGGTAACTGTCCGTAAAACTTGAGGGTAATAATCCCCTTTACTTACAATATTTTATTTGCATTTGTCATATAATAGTGAATTCATTATTTCTTAACAGAAAGTTTTACTTGCTGGCTTAGAGTTTATTTTTATAATTTTGCTTCTTATATTTATTGTAATTAAAAAAAAAATCACTTACTTAATATCACCATTCAATCTTATTTCTTTATGTTCTTTTATTAAAACCAATATTTTTAATTTTTATTATATTTTGCTTCATTTTACTTAATTACTCTTTCTTTAAAAAAAATAATGTGCCCTTTTACCAGATTTGAATTACAGGGAAGACTTAAGAGATACAATATTTTTAAACTCACAGAGTTTCAAACCTTGAGAAATTCTTTTAGTTACCAGTTTTTTCAGATCCTAGCATTTATTTTTAGAAAATAAGCAAATATCAGACAAATATGAATTTGCTTGATTTACTGATACTTTACTGATTGGATTAAAATTCCAATTCCATACTTTAAGATTTAGCAATTTTAACCTGCTTTTCGTTTGACTGAATGTTTCGTGATCTTGGTCGCAATTGCTCTTTTTTTTTTTAAAGTACAGGCGTCTCATGTATAATACGGTACTTGTATTGCAGTGTTTTGTTATTACGGGAAGGAAAATTTACGATTAATTTAACACAGATTCGATTTTAATTCACCCTTAAAAAAAACAGAAAATAACAATGAGCAAAATTCGACAAGCGATAAATAAAAAAAGGTAGCAATAGAATAGTAATTTACTAATTCTATTTTTTTTTAATTTTTTCTTTATTGCTGAGACAAATTTTATTGCTCCAGAAATTCTCTGATTTTCTTTTGATATTATTCGTTTTTGTTCGTTTTAAATGAAGTTGAAAATGTTTTTTTTTTTTTTTTAGTTAAAGTAAATAGCGCGTTTTGTATGTTTCACTGAAGGGGCATTCCGCGGTATTTTTGACATTTATGTAGAGTCCGTAACGTGACCTTTTTTGCCATAACTTTTTAATTTGCTGTTTGATTTGCAAATTATTTTAATTTGAGCTGGTGTGTTGGTAGGAAAAGATCAAAATAAAATAATATGCTAATCAAACAGTAAGTTAAAAAGTTATGGCAAAAAAGGTCACGTTACGGACTCTACATAAATGTCAAAAATACCGTGGAATGCCCCTGAAACAAAGTCTCAGCTATCAAATTGTACACCATAAAAATTGACTACGGTATAACTTTATACACATTGTCTTTATTTAGATTCTTTCAAATTTTTATTACAACACGGTTTCAAAACATATTGCCCTAATTTGCGTAATATATACAGGGTGTCCGAGAATGCCATGTACCAACTTGGAAGGGAGGTACAGTCCGCCTCTGGCAAGTTGAGCTCCGCTGGACGACCGATTAAACGATTCCATTTGTTGAAATAGGGGTGAAGAAAAACGGCTGAAAATCAAAAAGTTTAACGGTAACCCAACTCTACACCTAACAATTCCTCTTCTTACTGATTGCTCTCCCTTGAAAGAAATGGACTTGCTCAAGGCCGTAACTCAACTTCTCAGAGGAGGACAGTATACTGTGGGAGTTAAGCAAGAATCATACTGGAACATATGACCGTAAACGCAGTGATGACGAGCTTAATTCACACGAAGCCAGAAACAGATGATTGCGAAACAGGTTGGATTTTTTTTTTTCACACATTTCAATTTTCAAGCAAGGTTCAAAGTCTTTGTGAAAATGAACGGCCTGCAACTATATTACATTGCAGCAACCGTCACAATGTCGAGCTATTTTCACAAGCTTTCATCGATTGCTGCGTTGACGTTGCGACGAGTGTATAATAGCTACTGGACGCAAATTTTAACAACGGCTTTAAACCTTCCTTAAAATCTAAAGTAATGTGTGAAATTGCCTTTGTGCAATAAATTTGTAACCTTTTTCGCATCCGTCTGTTTCTGGCTTCGTGTGCATGTAGTTCGTCAGCACTGTGCTTCCGGTCGTATGTTCCACTATAATTCTTGCTTGCCACCATATTCTCTACACAACCTTCAAGTTTGTACGCAGTATTCTGGGACAATATGTATATACAGGGTGTTCCGTTTTAACATGAAAGACCTTTATTCTCATTACCGTTAGTCCAAGATGTATACTCCCAGTTGCAAAACTGTTCAAAAACAGATGCAGAGTTAAGATATTGGAAGTTTGAAGCAAAAATGAAAATCAGACAAAAAATAACATAATTAATTTTTTGTACGGGCCCCACGTCCCCTAACTAGTATTTAGAGAAATTATATCCATTGAAAACTATTACTGTAAAAAAAAAAAAATTGACATTTGTGCGACTAAAACTCAAGGAGATATTCCAGTTCAGAGTTTTAAGGGATCATACAGAAGATGAGATAGGAACTTGTCGCCCTTTCAGAAGAATGACAGGCCGTCAAAGTAAAAAAAAAACAAGGTTTTGATATTTTTCATTGCTATTCAAAAGCAAATGCAAGTGTTATGCCGTAATATTCTTTGACGAAACCTCGAACTGTTTTAAAGTCCACTGTCTATGCACATTGCACACATATCATTTTAAACACTTGTTAACTGCTATAATTTCCCCCAAAAGGCGTTATTGACGGCAAGTGAAAAGTGGTGTAAGTCACAAAACGCTGCGCTTCATATCTCGTTGAAAATTGGTCGTACTAATTTCAAACTTTTTGTGTTGGAATTATTTTTCATTGGAGATGATTTCCTTAAACATAAGTTAGGGGACCTGGGGCCTGTATAAAAAGTTAAATTTCGCATTTTTTGACTCATTTTTAATTTCATTTCAAACTTTCAATATCTTAACTCTGCATCTGATTTTGAACAGTTTTGCAATGGGCAGTATTCCATTAGGACTAACAGTTGCGAAAATTAAGATCTTGCAGGTTAAAACGGAACAACCAGCATAAAAGTAAATGAAACAATGATTTAAATAAATAAAAAAAATATCATATAACATGCTTTCGATACAGTACGGTACAAGTTGATTAAGGTGAAAAAACAACGTAAATAAAGCACAAATATTCGAGAAAATGCAGCATATAGCTATTTCAAGGCTACAATGGAGCCTCTTCATCAGTGCAAAAAGCTCACCAACACAACCAAACAACTTGTTCTCTCGCAACTTCTGGTTGTGTTGGTGAGCTTTTTGCACTGATGAAGAGGCTCCATTGTAGCCTTGAAATAGCTATATGCTGCATTTTCTCGAATATTTGTGCTTTATTTACGTTGTTTTTTCACCTTAATCATATTGTAGCACAAAGCTTATATGATAATTTTTCATTTAACGGTACAAGTTAACCGTATTATACGAGGGACTAATGTACACGAAAATTTTAATTAAAAGAAACATGCTGAGAAAAATATATTAGTAAGTATGTCATCTAATTATTTCTTCATTCTTTAAAAAACAATTTTGCGGTTTTCAAAAACAGTTAAAGACAGATAAAGTAATAATAACTATCTAATAAAACGTGTGCTTCTTATTGCTAAAACGAGCTGATGTGTGCATCACATGACTTCCTTTTACTCCAGTTTAATGTCATTTCCCCATTATTGGCAATTTTAATGTGATTCAATTGTTTACTCTCTAAATATCACCAACAGTGCCAAAATAAAACCAAATTTAAAATAAAAAAAAAATCGCCAAATTTGTCGCCAAATTGGCGACAAAATTTGTCGACCAAAAGACTGGCGATGTATCGCCAAGTGTCCAAAAAATTATAACACCACTTGAGTTTACATCGAAATTAACAATGATTTCCCCTAAAAAGTTGCAAAAGAACCCCTTAGGAACATCCGAATGCATTCAAAATTGGAAGGTGAGCAACTAGACCCCACTAGGAGTGTACGTAATAAATTTCAACTTTCTAGGCCATACCGTTTTTGAGTTATGTGAGTTATGTGAGATACATACGCATATACACAAATACACACATACGCACATACATACGTTGAAATGGATATTTCGGGTGTCTGTAGGTTCCTAGGCATATCCTAGGATCCACGTGTGGTCGGATCGAAAAAAAAACCTCAACATTCAATCGGGGGTGAGAAAAATGGAAATTACGGCCGATTTTTGAGTGAAATTTTTTTTGCGAATACAATACTTCCTCTTTTGTAAAAGGAAGTAAAAACATAAATTTGCTTCAACATTTGAACATCATGACTACTGCAAAAGAAACAAAGTAATTTCAATCAATATGCAATTTCCTTTTTCACTTATCCACTTTCACTTTGTTCCAGAAAGGAGAAGGTAAAAAAAATAATTATCCAAGCGAAAGTAATTTTTTTTTACTTTGTTACATTGAAGTATTACAATATACACTGGATTCAGAAATAACTGCAGCCTTAAGTAAAAAAATGAGGCTCATTAATTTCACCTTTTGTTTTTTCTTTCTGGATGAGACAGAAAGAAAAAGAGATCGTTTATTAATTTCTAATTTTTTACGCATTTGGGGAGATGGGGGGTTTTTTCTTTCGTTGTTTTTCCACGCTTATGGTGTTGATAACCGTAACGAAAGAGTGCATTCTCTAAATATAGAAAAAAAGCTATTAATCACATTTTTATTTGCTTTTGAATTTTTTGTGTGTGTGTCCTTTGTGCATATCTGAAATCAATAGAAAAATAAATTGCTGATGCTTTTAAAGTGAGTTAGTTATGCATCAGAACAATTAACTCATTTAAACAAAGTTTAAAAAATGCTTGTAATTTAAATCTTAAAAGTCATTTATTTTTCTGCTCGTTAGGTAAGAACAACCTAATACAAAAAAAAATAATGATTTTTTTTAAAACGAACTATCATTGAAAGGTAAAAAAAATGTATAACTGCAATGTAGTTTTTCAGTGTAAAAAGTGCATAACTGCGATGTAGTTTTTCAATGTAAAAAGGGCATAACTGAAAGTAATTTAAATTTTTAAATGTTACGCAATGAAATTATCAGTAAACTTTTTTTCTTTGAGTAAAATGCTTATAAATTATTTCAAATGAGTAAATTTTTATTTCCGAAACTTGCCGTATCTTCACATCTCAAAAATTGCATTGAATATAACCCGACCAACGTACAATTACAGGAATTCTGCCCCATAGATTATTATTTTTCTAACAACTTCATATCCCTCAGAGGCTGTCTCATTTATGAGTAAGTACCGAATGCGGTGCCCCTGGGGTACCTGAGCTACCCAGTGTCTGGAGCTACATCCAGGTTGAGACTAGGGTTGAGAGGATAGAGCAATGTACTTCGGTAGCTTGCCCTCATTAGAGCTACATAAGATGTAAAGGTCATTCCACTATGCCCTTGAAGAAAAGTCAGACTTCCGCCCGAGTGGTTCCTCTCCGAATTGAGGCTGCTTCATAGTTATACCACGGTGATGGAAGCCGATCAGACACGGGAAGAACGGGCAGTGGTGGTTATACAAAACCAGTGCGAGAGAACATAGATATCGTTTTAGAAACCTTGATCGCAGTTCAGTTTTTCGTTATGAACTTGTTGCTATCAAAGATGCAGTAATTCCTGCTTTGGATGCTGACGCGGATGACGTTTCAATCTGCTTGATAGATAGCAAAAGCTCCATCCAGTACTTGAAAAAATAGGCCTAATGTCCTGGATAAGTTGGGGTAAGATATCATTCTTAAATTAGTTGCACTAACGCAGAGCGCTACTGCATGTCTACGGTTGGCTATGGACTAACATCCTCAGCAATCATGGTACGAAACCACACAGATTTCAATTAGAGTGATTCAGATAAAGAGATAAAATGGAGGGAGCGAAGACTTTCTTAGGTGAACCAAAGACCCGCCAAGTCACGTGACAGATTTTAAAGCAAAGTATTTGAAGAAATCAGGTTTCTTTCGCTAATTTCACGCAAAACGCGTTAACCATTCGTCGTTGTTGAGTCACGTGACTTGGAGTCCAGCCTCAGCTTTTGACAAACCAATGATTGAACTTGCTCCCTCCATTTTTATTCCTGCTCTAAGCTTGATATACGAACAGCGACACGACAAAATCTGTTGGCAGAATGACAACGCTCGGCCAACTGTTGCAATACCTGTAAAAAACTACTAAGAAACACTTATACAGGAAGTTATACCTCACCCAACGTATTTCCCTTCCTAATAGGGCTGCCAAGAGTCAAGGCGAGCCTTTTGTCAGTTTGGTCTACGAGTCCCCACCCCCTCACTCTATAAAATTTATGAAATTTATACTACTTCGATTCTGAGGGGGGCCCTTCCAGAGGTCAAGCCCCTAGTTTCTGAATAGGCTGACATGGCCCCTCGTCGGCCCTGCTTTCGAGTACCACCTCTTCGGGACGATAATACATGGCCTGGCTGAGTAGTACTTCCCTTCATATGAAGATGCCAAAAATTGGGTCGACTTTTGGATAGCCTCAAAAGACGTCTTTTTTCTGACGTGGAACTCAACTGCTGTCTAAAAACTGGGGAAAAGTAGTAGCTAATGATACACAATACTTTCAGCAACATCTTTTTTAATGGTTTTTTTTAAATAAAGTATTCCTTTTCACAAAAAAAAAAAAAAACGAGAACTTATTCAACATCCCAATAAAAATTAATGTACGGTTTTCCCGATATTTTAATCAACTCAATGTTTATACACTTTCCGCTTCGTATGCCTTTTATAAGATTAGATACAAAGTAGCAAAGGACCACATACGACACAATACATTAGGGACGTGGGCTTTATATAGTAACGCTTTCATCAGAGACTAAAAAAAGGAAACTTTTTCAAACAAAACATCTTTAATGGGGCATAGAAGGGCGCACGATGAAAAAGAACATTATATGTGCTCGGGTTTGCCGACGAAACGCTGATTTGTGGAACTTTGGAACGAGGCGTGGAATGCCTCGGGAATTTCGAATGCGTGACGCTTGATGGAAAAACAAATGCGTTTGAAATGATGTCGTCGTTTAGAAACAGTTAAGTTCTTTTCAACGAAGAGGGTTTGAAAAAATGTCTTTTTATTCCTCCACATAAATCTCTTTCCTCCTGCTTTATCCTTCTTTGATAAAATATTTCATTTTGATTCAGTTGTCTCCGGTGGGGGTTGAATATTTTTTCGATATTTAAAAGAAAAGAACAACAATAAACTGTTATGGTAATGGGTTTTTTGATCAGTTGTAACTGAAGATAGTGGTGCATAAAACTTTGACCATTATGTTGGTTTTTAGATTAAGTAATCAATCATATGCTCTCCGTAATTTTGAGCATATAAAGCATTTACTACTGCAGTTAATAATCCCATTAAACATGTGTACAGATTGACTATACAATTATTAGTTCCAGTCATGGGTCATTTAGCTGTATTCAAGGAGCCTCAGGTTCCTTTCTTTACTAAGCAAGTGACGTGTAGTATTTTTCTCTAGAATTCAAAGTGTCAGCACGACCTTTAAGATTTTCTATTCGAGTCGTAATTTATTGTGAAAGAGAAAAAAGTGACATCAATGACTTCCAGAGTTAGATTTTTTCCTTTTACCAAGAAGGAAGTATTGTATTCGCGAAAAAATTTTCACCCAAAAATCGGCCTTAATTTCCATTTTGCTGACCCCCAAATGAATGTTGAGTTTTTTTTTCAACCCGACCGCATGTATATATATATGCCTAAGAACGTACAGACACCCGAAATATCCATTTTGATGATCCCCGAGTTAATGACAACGAGTTTTCTCGTGACGTCTGTATGTACGTATGTGCGTATGTATGTCGCATAACTCAAGCGCGGAGTGTCCTAAAAAGTTGAAATTTGGTACGTAGACTCCTAGTGAAGTCTAGTTGTGTACCTTCCTCTTTGGTTGCATTCGTATGCTCCAAAGGGGGTCTTTTGCCCCTTTTTGGGGGGAAATCATTGTTAATTTCGATGTAAACTCAAGTGGTGTTATAATTTGGCGGACACTTCGCGATAAATCGCCAGTCTTTTGGTCGCCAAGTTTTGTCGCCAACTTGGCGACAAATTTAGCAATTAAAAAAATTTTAAATCTGGTTTGAATTTGACCACTGTTGGTGATATTTAGAGAGTAAACTATTGAATCACATTAAAACTGCCAATAATGAGAAAATGACATTAAATTGGAGTAAAAGCTCGTTTTACTGACATTTTTAGAGTCGCATAGGGTAGTAGAGCATTTTACCCCCTTTTGCGGTACATTGATAAAAATTTAAAAAAAAAAAAACTAAAGAAAAGTGTTCACTTAAGATGTATTAATTTTAACCCGCGTACATGCCCACATTTTTTTTCACTTTTAAAAATAGAAGAAAGGAGGGCTCATGTGAACATGGTATGTTTTACTAAGATTCAAGGAAAAAATTTCAAAAATTTCTCAAGTAATGTACCAGTCCTACTTCTTGTGCGAACTTTTAGAGCAACAAACCATGTTTCTGTGGTGGCACCTTCCTTTTTTTAGCAGGCGCTGTATATATAATCACTGCATTTTTCTCGAGAAAACATACTTCAAACAACTAGTAAGCCAAACTAAATTGTTGCAAACCATTATATGAACATTCAAGTAAATTTATGACAATGTTTAAATTTTTAAATTAAATTAAGAATTTAGGCTGTGAGAAGCAAAAGGATGTAAGTGGCAAAATTAAAAATTTAGAATTAACCAGTACAAATGGTAGGTGAACCTCTCCTCCGCCTTGGGGCAAGAGATAGTACTAGTAGTCCTGGTAGGTTTTGTTATACAGAATGATTTAAAAAAGCTTCTCAACGAAAGCGTACCTAGGAAGTTATCTTCAAACGCATTTTACTCAAAACTTGAAAATGTCAACTTACATCACTTTGCTTCTCACTGCCTCAATTCTCTTCTCTTTTTTTTTTTGGAACTTAATCATAAGGAAGAAGATGGGGCACTTGTGAGGAAAACATCACATGTGCCCCCCCCCCCCAGGCCCAAGTGAAGAATTGAAGACAATGTTTAAAATTACCATAGATAAAATAAAGAAAAAAAATAAAAAATCTCAAAAACTAGATGACAGAAAAAAAGAGATTATTCATGATTGAAAAAATTTTGTGCTGAGAAAATGACAATATATTTTTAAAAATAAAGGAACGAAAAAATGAACTTTTCATATGTGCTCCCCTTTTCGCTTTATAAATTGTTTAATGGGTAAAATTTAAGAAAATCATATCATTGTATATTAAGGATATTAAAAGTACAGGTAGTTATCAAAATAATGGAAACACTCTGTGACAAGTGTGTTGGGAATCGCTACTCTGCCATAAATGTTCTGTTGATAAAGGTGCCTTCTGACTCTAAACACTCACACTGGTGAATCCAAATGGTGATTGATTTCTGTGGTCACTTTTGCTGCTATTATTCGCTTTTTAGACATTAAAATCCTCTTCAATACCGTCGGTTTCTTTTACTAACCTTCTCTTTCCGTCCACTATTTTCCTTTGCCGAGCTTGTCTTACCGCGCGGCGTGTATGCTGTCATGACTTTAGATACTGTACCTCTAGAAACACCAAAAAGTTGAGATTTTTCAGTTACACTTGCTCCAGCTAGACGCGCTCCAACAATTTGGCCTCTTTTAAAATTTGAGAGGTCCGATATTTCACGCGCTTGAAAAAAATCCAAGACGTCCAGAACTTCAGTTAATCCACCATATACTACCAGAATATGCACATTGCTATTTATAAAAAAAAACATATCTAGTTTTATTCTTTATTACTTACTAGTGATACCCGCACGGCTTTGCCCGTAATAGAAAAATCAAAAGGTCTTTTGGTTCGCCTGTATATTTACAAATAATGTATGGTGAATTTTCTCGCCAGTTGTCTTGTATCCATCTTACGGTTCCACGTTATGATAATTTCGTATCTCGCCAATTGGCTTATTGCCCATGTTACGGTTCCACGTTATGATAATTTCGTAATTTACTCGTCCATCTTATGATATTTTTTTTTCTTAAAATTGGAATAGAAAAAGAACCACATCAAATTTTCGAGAAATCGCTTCGAGGTGCACACCCCCATGCTACATACTAACTTTGTGCCAAATTTCATGAAAATCGGCCGAACGGTTTAGGCGCTATGCGCGTCACAGACATCCAGACATCCTCCGGGCAGAGAGACTTTCAGCTTTATTATTAGTAAAGATAAAGATGAAGCACATTCAAAAATGTCACTTTTATTCACAGGTGTTTCCATTATTTTGATAACTACCTGTACATGTGTGCTCACTTTATATTAAAGATATTAAGAGAAGTGGCACATTAAGCTAAAACACATACAAGAAAATGAACGTTAAGTGTCTTTTAAACAGTAGACGTGAAAGAGGTTACAAATTTGACATGTGTGTGTGTCTGTGACAAAGTTAGTTCCTAAACGGATAAACTGACATTGATCATTGTTTTTTTGTTTGAAAGTTGACATGATCGAGGGTGTGTTTAGCTAGATTTCATCTTTTTAGGACTTTGTTTAACAGATATATTAATTAGATGTCTAATTAATTAGCAATTTGTGATAATTTTAGTAGTGAAATGTTACTCGCACATTTAAAATATTAGAACCATTCAAAAAAGAGAAGTTTTCTGCGTACTATGGATTTTGATTGCCAGTTCCAAGTTATATAGAACTGAAATTATGTAATTTTTTTTTACTAAATTTTAAATATAATAGAAAGTTTTTATTCACATGATTTGCAACGATTTCATTGTTGCAAAACGCGACGGAGAAGGCTCATTTATTTAAGATTAGAAATAGGGTTTCCAATCCCGAAATCCCGATCCCGAATCCCGCGGGATTTCCAATCCTACAATTTTTTTTTCGATGCAAAGTTTTTTCAACTTTTGTCGCATAAAACGACAGTTTTCACGACCATCATCAGAAATTTAAATCACCTCGTATATTAAGCAATAAATAAATACCGTTGTGCCGAGGAATAACAGGAAATATTCAACGTCGTTCATCACAAATAAACAGATTACAGAATACACGTGTTTCGGGGTTTCAAGGAACCCATTTTTCAATTTAAAGGTGTGAGCTTCTAAATGTTGCTAGCTTTTACTGGGTGTCTTAACACCTAGAAACTCACACCTTTGAATTGAAAAGGGGGTTCCTTCAAACCCCGAAACACGTGTATTCTGTAATCTGTTTATTTACGCTGAACAACGTTGACATTTCCTGTTACACCTCGTATATCTTAGTGTGATATACGATGAACGGGGGATTTACCATTTAAGAACACAATAAAAAGCGAGTGTATTTTTTTGAGATTGAATTGGTATTCTCATTCAAGGTCTCAGTTTTCATAAAATTAGCAATTTAGAAAAGGCGTAAAATTTATAAACATTTTCAAAACCATGACTGAAATTTTAAATCCAGAAAATTACGCTTTAAAAAATAGAAAAAATGTAATTCAGATTACAAAACCCTCTGGAGTAGCCAGAATGCAATGTTGGAGTACTTCTGTAAGTTTAAGGAAGGCATTCAAAGACTTAATCTTACTAAAAGTTCACAATATCTTTCTCCAAAGAGCAAAGCAATGAAAATCCCGACATTGTTTATGTATTTGTCACGGCTCTAAAAGAGGCGACAGAAACTTGTATGAAACACAGGACGACTCGTATGAAAGTGTAGTAAGTTAAACTGCTCAAGAAGTTCAAGTTTTCGAATGTCTCTTTAAAGTGAGAGGTGAAATCAATGAAGTTATCCAAAAACTTTTATTGAGACTGCGATTGGGTATAACCAACCAGAATTTACCCTTTCTGTAATGTAACAAATGCACTGACACTATGACCAACATTAATGCAGGAACAAAGGGATTCTAAATACAAGTTAAATTGGATAGAGCAAAACACATATCCAATTGACATCCTTTTTGATCGAAATTTGCTGTTCTTCAGAGAAAACCAGATCATAAGAAAACAAAAATCTTTTTCAAAACGTGAAGAAGTTAATGGGAATATTTTTATTTACAACTAGTGGTACCCGCACGGCTTTGCCCGTAATAGAAAAATTAAAAGGTCTTTTGGTTCGCCTGTATAGTTACAAATAATGTATGGTAAATTTTCTCGCCAATTGGCTTGTACCCATCTTACGGTTCCACGTTATAATTTCGTATCTCGCCAATTGGCTTGTGCCCATGTTACGGTTCCACGTTATGATAATTTCGTAAATAATGTATGGTGAATTTTCTCGCCCATTGGCTTGTACCCATGTTACGGTTCCACGTTATAATAATTTCGTATCTCGCCAATCGGCTTGTACCCATGTTACGGTTCCACGTTCTGATAATTTCGTAATTTACTCGTCCATCTTATGATCATTTTGTTCTTAAAATTGGAATAGAAAATGAACCATACCGAATTTTCGAAAAATCGCTTCGAGGTGCACACCCCCATGCCACAAACTAACTTTGTGCCAAATTTCATGAAAATCGGCAGAACGGTCTGGACGCTATGAGCGTCACAGAGATCCAGACTCCAAACATCCTACGGACATCCAGACACCCTCCAGACATCCTCCGGATATCCAAACATTCTCCGGATATCCAGACATCCAGAGAGAGAGAGACTTTCAGCTTTATTATTAGTGGAGATAATTTAATTTCAGTAAAACCAACTGGCTGTGGAGCCACAGCACGTGTTTTCATCATTTTTTGAGCAAAAATGCCTTTCCATACGGGCATTGTCGAGATACATTGAGCATTTTAAGGCACCCTTATGCGTACTAAATGATAATTACTAACTAGGAATTGAATTTGTAGCGCGAAACAATTGTTGTACGGGAATCGAGAAAACTCCTTATTCAAGTAACAAAAGCAGTCTTTTCTAAAAAGAACAACTTTTTCTATTTGACATTAAAATTTAATTAATCAAGTTAATCCCGCGGGATTGGCACTTTACGATCCCGAAATCCCGCGGGACTGAATTCGGTGCAGGATTGGAAACCCTTATTAGAAAGTTGCCCGTCAAGTTATGACGGGTGAAAATTGCTTCTATATTTGAACGAAGCCATTGCCTGTTTGATGATACTTTGATAGTTGAAATTTTAACCCTAACCTCCAGTGGATGAACCCTAAACTCCAGTGGATAGCGTTCATTGTTGACCACTTTTTCGTTTCTTCATTCCCCTGAAATGCTCAGTCTTACCAGTAAAACAGTTAAGTTACTGGATCGAGTTCAGCCTTGTCACAATAAAGCCTTTCCCTACATGTTAAACATTACCAAAACACATTATCAAACTACCATGCCGTGGTGCGAGTTTCATTGCTGAAAAACGTGTGTTACTCGATCATTGGCTATCATGTATTTGAGGATGTTTATATATTGCCATTTTTTTCGTTGTAACAAATAAAATTAAAATCTATTTTAGTTTTTCAAAGCAAGATCTTAATGAATTTTAATATATCAAATCAAGATCTTAATGAATTTTAGTAGTTCCCTTTTGATTCTGCTTTTGTGTCTACCAAAATTTAGTACCAGTGATATTTTTTTCTTTTTTTGTTTTCCCATGTTACAGTGAAACCTGTGTAAGTTGACCACTTACGGTGCACTACTTTAAAGGGTCAACTTAAACAGGTGGTCAACTTAAAAAGGTTGATTTATATGATAATGGCTAATTCTGTGCCTGTGTAAGTTGACCACTTACGGTGCACTACTTTAAAGGGTCAACTTAAACAGGTGGTCAACTTACAAGGGTGGTAAACTTCACAGGTTTTACTGTATCTAGAAAAAATGAGGAATGTTTAGAATTTATTTGTGTTCAGCACCTCGAGCTGCATTTTAATATGAGGTGAGGCTGCCGGCTGAGGTTTTTGTTTTTCAATTTCTAGTTCAATAAATTACATAACCTTCAGAAATGTATAATAAAATTAGTATTTGCTTTACATAATGCCGCTCTATTTAACAAGACAACATTTCACCAATTCTTCAAATCAGAGAAAAAAAAATCAATGAGAAGCAGAAACGCATGAAACTTTCAGAATATTTAATGTCTTTTCCTTTGTCACATTCTAAAGAAAAACAGAAAAATTCGTGACAGATACATTTTGTGTCAGCGGGTTATTTTTTAAGCCAGAGCGAGAAAGAAATCCAATAGTTGTAAGTCAGAATTTTAGATTCATGCATTTCATGCACAAAGAAGGTTTAGAAAAGCATTTTTTGCAGGATCTAGCAGATTTCGTTCTTTGTTCCCTTTCATAACTATTGTGTTGCAGGGACAGAGGCAGAATCTATTATTAATTGCCTGAGAGAATTCGCTTGAAAGTAAAATATTCAACGAAAATTACAACGTTTTTGCAACTTTAGAAATCGAGACACATATTTATTCTTCTTAATTTTTAAATACACAAGTAGACAATGTATTTCAACATATACAGTGCTGGTCAAATTATTAGACTAAGGCTGTTTTAAAAGCCAATTCTTTATCGATTACATAACTATAAACACATTAACGAACAGTGAAATAATTATCTAATATTTAGTATGCATTCCCTTGTTCTTGATGAACATTTTAAGTCTTTTTGGCATACTTTTCACAAGGTTTACATCATTTCTTAACTTTTTAAAAAAGGAGGTAAAATATTGTTTATACTCACTATTATATAAACTCGCATACACACACTCACTAATTACCTAAACCTAACTTTAAATATAACAGAACACACTAATAAAAAAGAACTAGTGAACTGTTTAAGTTGATTGAGGTTATGTTCCTGGTACGTAGATAAACAAAGAACATAAACAAAGCAGACAGTGCTGTCACCTGCAAACATTAAATTATACTAAAATAACGTAATAATCAGTGTACAGTATGTACCGTACTTTAACAGTAAAATAAATAGTATTTTAGTACTAATAGTGTACAAAAACAAAAAAAAAAAAAAAAACTCTTTAGTCTAATAATTTGGCCAGCACTGTATATGAATGCTTCACTTGCATTTTTTTTTTAAGTTAATAAGTAAAACAGTCCTAATAATGTAGTGCTTTATACTACATTGCCTTGAATGGTTAGTAAAAAGAAAAATAAAAGTTATATCAGGTGTTAGTATATAATCTTACTGGGAGTAAGATACAGCATTTGAGTTGCAGTGATAGCTATATTTTACAATGTAAAATTGCAGTCTGTTCAGCTTAAACATTATCAGAGGTGCTTTAAACAAAAGTTGCCACTTCTCTGACTTTCATTTTTTCATTAATTCTAACTTGCAGACAATATTTACTCAGACTAGTGTTTGCTCCAATATACAGATCAATTCTTGTCATTTTCACTGCACAATTCAATAAATAAAAAGCAGTTTGATTTGACTTAGCTCAATTCGACAATGTTGACTGCATTTAGCCCTCCACAAATACGACTACTGTCGCGTTCTTTACAAAATGGTGAAATTATTCTAATCTCATGTCAGCTGAAAATCCATTGTCTTAGAAAAAAGCGCTAATTTGATTGTTATACATCATTTTTGATTGAGTTCTACAGCAATCAGAAATTTTTTTCACTTTTCATAGTTAAGAGTATTTTTAGATCAGTAAAACTACAATGCTAATTTGTCAAGAAATAAAATGATTTAATCTTCTATTTCATTTAGAAAGTTTTTAAAAGCTATTTTAAATGCTGTTCCACCTGTCCCAATGATTTTGTCAAAACCGTTACAAACGTTTGTCACACCCGTCACACCAAATTTTCTCACAGAATAAATATTTGATCAAATTTAAACATTGTACTCCTATTCAGACCTGAAAACATTAAAACTTTGGAAAGTTTCATGTTTTTCTATTCGCAACTCCAGAGCTCGAATACGCTACCTTGCGGTGATAAACAATACTAAAGAAAAAGGTAAAACATTCTACTCTACGTGTTTTCTTCGGAGTAAATCATAGGTTTCAGACAGTTTATGGTGTAATGTATTTTTAGAAGAATAGAAAAGAAAGCTGCCCACAAACACGATGAAAAGTTACTGTCACTCACTAAGCGTCAAAGCAAGTTATAAGTTACGGCATGCGTTTGTTTTACCTTTTTCATCCGCCATTAGACAGTGGCTGCAGCGCCCCCTATAGTTTATTGGAGTTGCGAATAGCGAAACGTCTCACTCATTTCTACGTAAGGTTACTCCAGAATGTTCTGTATGCTTACAAAATTTAAGCTTTTATCCGAATTTCTTGAACGATTTATTAAGTTCATGCTTTTTAACAACCAATTATTATTTTTTATTTTAATATACACACAATACATTTTTATTGTATTAAGAGAGGAAATAACCTGAGTGGGGTCCGAACCCAGAACCCGAATCTCAAACAGGTAGCAGAGCAAGAGCTTATACCTTTCGGCCGCCAAGGACGGTTTTCGTTTCATAAAAAGAGTTTACCTGCTCTGCGTCGATTCTAATTTTTACGCATGCGCTTTGAATTCTACTGAAACCATAGTGCAAGGGTCCTCCAACAACTTGAGTTTTTAGAACAATAATGCTACACACTTTAGAATTCGTTAACGTTACACCCATTAATACTGGTAAACTTACTTGTTTTTTTTTACCGTGTACATTTTTCAATACCTGCGTCATCTTTGATACACGGGTATAGATAGGCAGATAGATATATCAACCGATAGATAGGAAAAGCTAAAGCTAGATACACAGGATTTGTCTCACAGTTCCTTCCGGGATTTTTAACACTTCTGATCTGTATATCTATCTTAGATATATGGATTTAGATATGTTGACAGATATACAAATATATAGATAGAATGAAATATAGATGTATATATAGAAGATGTGTCACAGTTCCCACAGTGGTATTGAATGCTTCGGTTCCATATTATATATATATCTTAGATATACAGATATAGATAGGTATTAATGTAGGGATATAGATAGGTGATCCGCAAAACTAATATGAAATCTTTTTTCCTTTTACAATTAGTAATTCATCTTATTATTCATAACTGATGCTATCTGGTGTTACATACCAATCACTGATGCACAATAATGCTTATAAAATTTGACCATACTGTGCAGTATGGAAGCACTACTAATAATTGCCTTAAATCATTGCCCAGCTACATTAGGACCATTCCACGGAAAACGGTAATTTTTTCCCTCACGTAGCTTCTCATTTATTTCATTACTAGTGGCACCCGCACGGCTTCGCCCGTAATAGAAAAATTAAAGGTCTTATGGTTCGCTTGTATATTTACAAATAATGTATGGTGAATTTTCCCGCCAATTGGCTTGTACCGACGTTACAGTTCCATGTTATGATAATTTCGTATCTCGCCAATTGGCTTGTGCCCATGTTACGGTTCCACGTTAATTTCGTAATTTATGATAGTTTTTTTTCTTAAAATTGGAATAAAAAAAGAACCACATCGAATTTTCGAAAAATCGCTTCGAAGGTGCATACCCCCATGCTACATACTAACTTTGTGCCGAATTTCATGAAAATCGGCCGAACGGTTTAGGCGCTATGCGCGTCACAGACATCCTCCGGACAGAGAGACTTTCTGCTTTATTATTAGTAAAGAAAAGTAATACTGTATTGTATAATGTAATTATGCAAAGTATAATAAACAAAATTTTGTTGCTTAACAAATTACAAACGTATGTGTGATTTCGTATAAAAAATAAAAAAACTAATTTGAATTTTGACATCTTGAATTCAAATTATGTCTTTCGCAATCACGAGTGTGTGTGTGTGTGTGTGTGTATGTAGGCGTGTGTGTTTATATGTGTGTGGGGTTTGTGTGTAGAGGGTATGTGTGTAGGCATGTGTGTTTGTGCCTGCGTGCAGGTATGAGTGTGTAGGTAGTTGTGTGTATGAGTGTTTGTGTGTGTGGGGGGGGAGTGTATGTGCATGTAGGCATATGTGTTTGTGTCTGTGTGCAGGCATGAGTGTGTGGGTAGTTGTGTGTGTAGGTGTCTGTATGTATGCGTGTGTGTGTATGTGTTTGAGTGTGTGTTTGTGTATGTGTGTAGGTGTATGTATGTGTGTGTATTTGTTTGTGTGTGTGTACGTGCGTGTATGTATGCGTGTAAGTGTAGGATATTGACGCAGCCTGGAGACGGTTTTCGCTAGAGGAGCAGCATCGTGAAGCGGTCGGTCGACGGTGGTGCTGCAGAGGCTGGCGGTGGGAAAATAAAATGATAGGACGCCAAAAAAAGTCAAATGAAAGCAATAAGCAATCGTGATTGCTCAAAAAAAAAAAAATCGTCTTTACCTTGCAAAATTATTCCTTTTTAATGAAGTGTATGAATCGTCACGTGTTGGACAAAGAGGTTACTTTTTCATTTAATGATCCCATACACAATATTTTTCAACGGTTGAAATTATTATTTCTAAACGAATGAGATATGTTGTACACTTTGAATCCTTAATTTTCACAACCTACAATTTATTTCGTCATTGCTATTTTAGGGCAACAATATTAAATAATTCATATAGCAAGTTCCAAAAGGTTGACCTTGTGTGTCCCGCACGCGACGCATGCAAATAAATTAAATTTTCAAAAACAGAATTAATTAATAAAAATATACCTGTGTCCAGAATATCTTTGTATCAAATGTAAAGATTAAATAATATGTTTAATCTTTTCATTTGATAATGTACTGTTTAATTAAATACATTGTTTAATTAAAATGTTAAGATTTATAACTAAATGTGGGCAGTTATTGCGTCTGATTTTCCCGCACGTGAAGGTGAAATGACCCATTAAGAGTTCATTAAAATGAGAACTTTTATGCAGATATCATAAAAGTCCAGAAAAAGATTTGCTAGCAGACAAACTAGTTTAAAAATATCAACGAAAAATGCTAATGAAGTATTTTTACGTTTTATCAAGACGTTAAATCATTAAAATTCTCACCAGTGAAATTTAAATGTATAAAATTTAAGCTTTTTACTTCCTTTTACAAAAAAGGAAGTATTGTATTCGCGAAAAAATTTTCACTCAAAAATCGCCCTTAATTTCCATTTTGCTCACCCCCAAATGAATGTTGAGTTTTTTTTTCGATTCGACCACATGCGGAAAAGTGCCTAAGAATGTATAGACACGCGAAATATCCATTTTGACCATCACCGAGGTAATTACAACGACTTTTCTCGTGACGTCTGTATGTATGTGCGTATGTGTGTATGTGCGTATGTGCGTATGTGCGTATGTATCTCGCATAACTCAAAAATGGTATGTCCTAGAAAGTTGAAATTTGGTACATAGACTCGTAGTGGGGTCTAGTTGTGCACCTCCCCTTTTGGTTGCTTTCGGATGTTCCAAGGGGGTCTTTTGCACCTTTTTGGGGGGAAATCATTGTTAATTTCGATGTAAACTCAAGTGGCGTTATAATTTGTCGGACACTTGGCGATATATCGCCAGTCTTTTGGTCGCCAAGTTTTGTCGCCAACTTGGCGACAAATTTGGCGGAGTTTTTTTTTTTTTTTTTTGGTTTCAATTTGGCCATTGTTGGTGATATTTAGAGAATAAATATTGAATCATATTAAAATAGCGAATAATGGGGAAATGACATTAAATTGGAGTAAAAGGAAGTCATGTGATGCACACATCAGCTCGTTTTTTTTTCAAATTACAAAAAGTAGCACTCAACAACAATCCAATTCAAACTTGTTAACGGAAATGCAAAAAAAGACATTCATTTTATGTTTAATATCCCTCTTCTTCGAGGAAAAAAAGTAATTTTTTGAAAATTAAGAAACTGCAATTGCTTATTTTTAGGAATAAAAAAATGGTGGTTTATTCAAATGACTAAATTACTGAGTGCTCCAATTTGAGTTTTTCAACTTTTTAAGGAGCCAAAAGAAATAAAAAAGGATTGTTTAAGTAACTTCTACGATAGAAAACCAAAAAAAAAAAAAAATGCAGTTTCTACTGATGGATTAAAAGGAGTTTGAGACATTAAACGTAATCCGCTTTTACCTTTTAAGAAAATTAGTTCTAAGGAAATGATGCTGTGTCTTTTCAAATAAAAAAAATGAAGATTAGATCGTTTGCTGGTAATTTTGCGAAGCCATTTATGGGCAATTGTCGTAGATAAAAAGTCATAAAAACATACAATTCAGTATTTCACTTCAGTTACTTTTTGATCATGTTCTTTTAAAGATCTGGCAGCTAAATGCCATCGAAGGTGATTAAGAAGATTACGATTTAAGAACAGAATTAGGCGCATTTTATGATTTCTTGAAAAAGAGGAGTTTAATTGCAAAAGTTAATCAGGATCAAGTTTAATGAAGATTACTTGAAGAACGGCAATTTGGTTTTTTAAAAGTAAAACTGCAGTTTGGATTTTTTTTCGGAAAAAATAAAGAAAGATTAAATTAGTTGTTTGCCTTATGAGTCAACTTCAAAATCAGTTAACTTTATTTTTATTAAAGATTTTTTTATTGGTAAAGTCTTAAAAATTAAGGTTAAGTTCTCTTTTTGTTTTATTCATAACAATATGCATAGTTTTACAAAAACAAACTGAAGTGAAAAATATAACGTTAAGATTTTTTTTAAGTTGTCCTACTTATATTAGTTATACTTTCATATGGCATTTAATCTTTTATGATTCTTATAAAATAATATTCTACTCATATTCGTAGTATAAAAAAATCAAAAAATTACATTACTTACAAAAGTTCTACTTTATCTTCACTATATTGGGTATTACTATATTGGGTATTATAATTTTAGAGTTTTGTCATCGCAGTCAAATTTCAACGTCAGAATTATAACAAAGAACTCTCATTTTCTTTATTCCATAAGCTTAAATAAATAAATAAATAAATATATATATATATATATATATATATATATATATGTGTGTGTGTGTGTGTGTGTGATCGTTTCAAATATAAGCTAAAAATTTAAATTCTACACAAGTGTTAAAATAAATAGGATTATTTAAAAACTTAAAACTGCGAAATTAATTATAAACAGTTGAATTCCCTGATTCCCTGATCACCTCTAAGAACAAGAATGGTTAAAACTTAAAAATTAAATACTTATTCCTTCTTAATGAAGCAAGGCAGTAAAATATATTTTGCACTAACTAAAGAATACACAACTTATTGATTTCCTTGAATGTTTTCATTTGTTAAGAAAAGCGTTGAAGCATGCGGACACTTTACAGTAAAATTAAAATCATGCTTAAAATGAATATTTTCTCAGCAAAACATTACTTGTTGGGAAAATGCATATTCAAAGTTCAACACGTGTCTGCATTATCAAAAAACGAAAAATAGTTGGAAGCATATTTAACTTCAGCTCGTAGGATAGCAGTACAGAAAATGTAAATATACAACGAAGGAAAATATTTTCTTCACAAATAACTTTTAATACGTTTCTAGCTTTTACCTTCATTATTCGAAGAATTACCAATTTGTAAAAAGTGAGAATACGTTAAATTAAAAGCAGCTGTATTAAAGATTAATCTCTTTACAAAGAAGCACTGAATACGTTATAGACCCTTTATTACCTGATATATTTTTTATAGCGAAAAATAATAATGAAATATCCCCTGAGTACGGATATTAGATTGCTCAGCAAGCATATACAAATTTAGGACAGTTATCAGCAGTAAAATATAAATTTCTTGTAGTCACCTCCCAAAACATTTATCGTTAATGCTGTATTCGTTCAGACAAAGGATAGCTAGAAAACATACTAACATCTAGCGTAAAATTTATTTTACAAGCAAAATAGATTATTTTTGTAACTAAAACCTAAAGAAGATTTGAGAAATTTCGCTTAATATTTCTCAATTTAAATCGTCAAAAAAAAAAATATATATATATATATATATATATAATAATAAGTAAATAAAATAATATAGTTAAATAAATAAATAAATAAATAAAAAATCAATAGTTAGATAAGAAGAGGCAGCATTGGCTAAATAGAAGCTAACTTGTTCTGATTCTCGTTTTGATAAAGGACTTGAAGGAATCTTGGAGCTAGGTTTTGCCACGTGGTCGGACACGTTAATCATTTGTCGACTGATTTTCTGACAATTTCGGGGCATGCGTCCGAGCGAGATATTTTTTCCTGAGCATTATTAATCCGCTGTTACCCTTTTTGACACTAGACATATAGTCCAGGGGTATATTTCGACAAACTGACAAACTCACAGAAGTTCACATAAGTATAGTATCATCAATCTTCACTTTAAGAATCGCATTGAATCCGGAACTAAAGAATCAAGTGGGAACAAACCATTTAAGCTACAATTCAATCTCACGTCATAAAGCATAAAAATGTAAGTTGGATATTTCAGTGCAAACAGCTGAGAGTTTTTATGAAAACTGATACCACAACTCTTCATAGTATTTACCAGTATTACTTCATCATTCAGTGTAGCACTTTCAAACTGCCACTCTAGCAAAATGGTCATAACAAAACTGTCCAAGCAACATACTTAAACTGACACCACATGTTTATACTTCATCATTTCTTTCACTATATTTTTATATTTTGCACTTTTGCGCAATGGTTCTCAGCAAGTTTTGTACGTTGAACCGCATTATTTTTTGCCGTTTTCTTTTTTTTTCTAGCGTCCTTTTTTCAAGTCTTCTTTCTAATTTTTTCCATCAATTCTCGATTACTCTTTATATACCACATAATGTAAGACCCGTAGTGGTGGGAACCTCCTCCCCCCCCCCGTGGTGTGGTCTAAGTCACAATAATCTCTACTTTCAACCGCCTACGAATGTTTTAACTAGATCTTTATCTAGCCAGCGAATTGGGGTGGTTAATTATGAAAAAATGGGCGCTACCAGACCAGTTTTAATACCTGAATCCCCTGCATTTAGAGTAAATTAGGGTATTTAATCTGGATATTGCGGTAAGAGATGCGTTCGCGTGCCACCTTCAGTATGTATTAAGGCCCCTATATATACGAGCCGGCGCATCAGCCTAAGATCAGCCTTTTTGGATCGGAGCGCGTGTTTGAGTGGTTGTCTTTTCTGGCGAGTATTCGCGTTTGGTGATTTTTCACTGCGAGCGATTATTAGCGGCACATGAATTGTTTAATAAATAAAGTATTATTTTCGGCAAATTTGGCGAAATCCGAAACTTTGCTGTGGTAACCCTAATAGTGCAACAATGAAAAATCCGATCCAAAATGGCTAAACTTAAGCTGATGCGTCGGCCTATCTTTATAGCGGCTCTAGTATGTATAAGTACGTAAAACCATAGATGGTGTATGCCGTATGTTCGCGTCATTTAATACTTCACTAGCTGCGTCACCCAGCTTTGCACGGTGTACCTCGAAAATAATAGTTATGTCTAGTGACGCGTGTTCAACAATCAGGCTTGAACAAAAAAAAAAAAAAAAAAAAAACTCAGTAAAATTTTTGGCAGATTGCGAGAAAATAACCAAAAAGTAAACATTTTAAAAATCCCGATTGCAGGAAAAGCTTCAAAATAAAAACCAAATTTTATTTTTGGTTATATTCGAGAAAATATGGCAACAAAGCTTTCATTTAGCGATTTTCTTCGCGCTACAACTACAAAATTTAATAAAAGCATTGTTACGGAAAGTTGAGATGAAGCACTGAATAATAATTTGAATAGAGGAAAGCCTTCGAAAAATAGGGATTTTATTTTGAAATCTTAGAGTCATAATTAATAGTTTTTAATTGATATCTCCGCTAATTATTATCGGAAGATTATGTTAAATGGCCAAACATAAAAACGGGAAGATTACGAATCCATCGATACCTGGCTCGATGGTCAGTTCATTGGCGTTCGGGAGAAGTTACTTGGACATACATTGATACATACGCTCAGTTTTTAATTATATAAGATAATTTAATGGGCATTTTTTGTCTATCTTTTTTATAAATTCATACCTAGCTTTGAATTTTATCGATCAGTTATAAACTACCAGGTACACATGTATTAGTTGATGTAATATGTTATTCGGAGCTTTGTTGGTACAAAATAGAATTTCATTTGCACTAACTAAGCAATCATGGAAGTAAAAAACTTATTTGAAATTCCACCATCGCACTAACACGAACGCACTAACACATTCCTCAATTTATAAAGTGGGAATTCATGTCCAAGTTTCGAAAAAATCCCAGCTATGCAAATCCTTTTTCACCAAGAGCACTCTTTAAATAAATAATGCCCTCCAAAAGAGCGACTTTTACTGGAGGGGGGGAAACTACTCGGCGAGTGAAAAATGTTTCAAAGCAGGACGCATGCAACTCTCTTCAACTTCAAAATCGGTGTTTCGATCAAGGAACTTAAGATTTTATTTTTCGCACCCTCGAAGCTACTGTTTACCATTTTTCTTGGCAGGCTCCAAGGCTTTTTCCAAGTTGCATAAGTTACGAAAAGTGATTTTAACTCAATTTCTTAAGGTGTATTTGCACTGTGTAACAGTTAGCTGCAAACTTTTAATATAAACTTTAACATCAAACACAGAAACAGTTTTTCAAAGAAATTTTAAGCAAGTGATAGGAAAAGCTAGACCCGAATAAAAATATTTTATCTCAGTTTTCATGCAAATACAACTTTTCACGAATATTTTATCACTTTTTTCGGGCATTAACTAATTTAGTACGTCTTTGGAAGAAGCGGATAGTTTCCCGCAACCAGGATTTACAGGAAAGAAAAGACACTTCAGGGAAACGCGCAGATACAAAGAGCAATAATCTTTACTAATAATAAAGTTCAATGTCTCTCTGTCTGGAGGATGTCTGTAGGATGTCTGGATCTCTGTGATGCGCATAGCGCCTAGACCGCTAGGCTGATTTTCATGAAATTTGGTACAAAATTAGTTTGTAGCATGGGGGTGTGCACCTCGAAGCGATTTTTCGAAAATTCGATTTTGTTCTTTCTCTATTCCAATTTTAAGAAAATTTTCCCGAGCAAAATTATCATAAGATGGACGAGAAAATTACGAAATTATCATGACGTGGAATGGGAAAGCGAATGAACATAGCCAATTGGCGAGAAATTCATCGTTCATTATTTGTAAATATACAGGCGAACTGAATGACCTTTTAATTTTCAACTACGTCAAAGCCGTGCGGGTACCACTAGTAAACAATAAACTTATTATCGTACTCCGTGTTACTTAACTTAAATCATCATTTTTTCTTCTTTTTTTTATTAATTTTGAAATTATCTATATTTTATTTAAATCCTCACATACATAAAAGCAAAAAACACTGATCGAGTAACGCTTTCACGTCACCAACAATGCAAATCGCGCCATAGTATGCGATGCGGTATTATTTCATTGTTGAAGCACCAAAAATTCAGTAAGGTATTTATAATTTGATAGTTTTTTTTTTTTTTTTTTTTTGTTTTTTTGGCATTATTTGCCATGCAGGTAAATTTGTTTTGAGAAGGCTGAACTGGACCCGGTAACTTAACTGCATTACTGGTAAGATTATAATTTTAGGAGAATGAAGACGCGAAAAAGTGATCAACAGCTTAACGCTATCTACTGGAGCTTAGGGTTAATCCACTGGAGTTTGGGTTTAAATTTCAACTGTCAAAATATCACGAAACATGCAATTGCTTCGCTGAAATGTAGAAGCTATCCTCACTTGTCATACCTTGACGGGCTACTTTCTAGTTCTTAAATAAAATCCAAAACGAAAACGATAAAACTTAGAAAGCACTAACTAAAACAAGCACTTACTCTAAACACTAACAACGTAACGAAAAAAAAAAGAAGAAAAAATCCTCGCAGATACATTAGTTCCATCGCTCTTCTTCTTGAAGTGAACATTTCCTGCATGCTATTGGTTCAAAATGTCCACGTGATCTTACGTGGAAAACAGCATCTTATCTCCCCTATAAGACGTTAAAGAACCCGATTGTCCTTTTCAGCAATGTAAACACAACGTACAGATCGTGCGTAGCCGTCGCGTCGGTTACGAACGTAGTATAAAAGTAATATTAAATAAGTGGTGGAAAATCAAGAATATGCAAGTAATGTCCGCTAAAATTTCAAACAAACTTTACTGCTAACGTTAGTTATAGCTAAAAATGACTCCTACACATTTAGGCTTTATTTGTTTTGTTTAGTGATCAGATGTGGTTATTTACTTGATTTCCTCACAACGTTTCATTTTAATACACAATACACATACAGAAGAACCCCCGCCCCTCTAAAAGCTCTCCACGCTTTTCTTTTTTTTTTATTATTACAAATATTAATGAAAAACATTTTAATATTCTGTAACAATTGCTGAAATTTTGACGCTATGAGGAATTTCCCCAAAAGTGTGTTTAAGGTTCCGTTGTCGGATTACCCTGCCAACTAATAGCTCAACATTAAATGCAATATTGCATAAAAAAATTTAAATATTAAAAACATATGGCTCATATTCATTTAAACACATAAAAAATCATAAATAACTGATTTATTTATACTAAAAAATGGAAATGACGCGAAAAATATTATTCAGAAAACTTTTAAAATTATAAAAATAAAAAATGATATATATATATATATATATATATATATGCGTGCGTGTAGATTTAGCTAGAAAGCCTCTTTCGTACATCAGTATCGAATTTAAAATTCTAAAATGAATTACTAATGTTTCTTTGACGATTCCCAAATAACTGACATGCATTTATTTGTTGATATTTCTTTACATGATTCAACAAGAAATCAGCAGCAAATCCTGGGAAAATCTAAGCATTTGACCTATGCATTGGAATTATATCACGAAAACAGTTACATGACAGAAAAAAAAAGGTATTTTAGGAATATTTATTGAATGGTTCGTTTCATCACGAAACCACCAATTGTAACTAAAAACCTAAGAAAAGTTAAATTGTTTGTCAGCAATACACGAAACAAAAAGCGCAAATTTTATTAGTTTAAAAGTTTCTGAGGCTGAATTAAAAAGAGATTTAACGAACACAGGTTTTTAATTTTTTTTAAATACATTAAAACTTGTCAATCTACAAGAAAAACTTTCAAAGTGTCTTTTTTTTCTTTCAGGATGACATTAATAAAAAATAAGCACTTGTTTTAATGTATTTCATTTTTTAAACTCATCCCTTTGTTTTTAGCTTTTAATTTTCTATTTCCAAAACAATTGGATGGTGATCATTTCTCAAATTATTAAAAAAACAATTATTAAGCTGTTTCCCCATCTTTTCCTAATTACTACAAAGTTTTCAAAAAAAAAAAAAAAAACCGTAAAAACAAATGGTTACTTTCAATTAGATTAATTCAAAAGTCATTTATTATTCTCTTATTTTGTTAAAAATATTTTCAAAAACACGAAGGTTGCTCGTTTAACAGTTTTTCTCGCTCAATGTTTAAAATGGGAAATACTTAATTAGTAAATGGAACTTTACCATACCGAATATTTGCTCTTTTAATGTATTTCATGCATAGTAATTTTTCATTTTGAAATTGTTTTGAATAAGGAATCTATTACTAAACGAAAAGAAAAAAAAACGCAGTTGAAGTGATGTGCGTATTGGAAAGAAAACTGAACTTTACAGAAAAGCAAAACTGATTAAAAAAAATAATAATTACTAATGGAAAATTTCAGTTGTGTCTTTTTCGAAAAAAGCAGAATATGCGATGGAATTTAATCAAATACAAAATTGGCAGATTTTTTTCCGAGGAAGTTTTAAAACGTAATAAAATAAATAGATTTTTCTTTCAGAACTATAAATAAACAAAAAACATTAAGTCGAAAAATCATTAAAAATACGCCCTAATAATATGGCTTGGGTAGACTTAAATATTGATAAAAGAGTCGTACTATTTTCATATTCTAAATTTATTTTAAACCCATTTACTTTCGTTAAAATGGGAGAACATTATAGAAACGAAGTTTTGATTAACTCCATAATCCTTTCCGAAACTTATTAAAATAAATAAATAAATCAAAAAGCAATATAAAGCGAGTTTTGGATAAAATAAATGTCAAGAAAAACCGTTGCTGGAACCAAAATAAAAACCTCGCCATTACATATTTTAGTCAGCCTACAAAAAATACAATTTCGGATAAGAAACAAAAGATGAAATAAAAAACAGCAATCTGAGAAAGAAAATAGCTTTAGTTAACCAGAAAATATTGGAAATAATTTTTTTTTTTTTTTGAAAAATGAAAAAAAAAAAAAAAAAAAAACAGAATATAAAGAAAAATATCTCCGTGAAACTTTGATTTAAAGCAAAATTACCACAGGTTTATCCAGCAGAAAATTTTGTGGTTTTTCATTAGTTAGATATGTTCACTTCATAAGATAATAAGTACAACACTTTTCTTTACAACCCAGCCCCCACAAAGCAGAAATATACAGAAAAGCATGAAGCAGAAACATACTATATATATATATATATATATATATATATATATATATATATATATAATTTCCCTTATTATTATTTATTTTTTTCAATAATTACGTACGTCAATTAACTGTCAGACACTAAATTCAAGGTTTTTTTATTGATGTCAAAGACTTTTGGAAAAAAAATCGAGGTTACGTATTCATCTAGTTGTCAAACGACCATACGTATGTGTTTTTAGCCCGGGGGAGGCGATATGACCATATCAGTGCTAGGAACGAAACAGGATAATGATTTGAACAATCAATTTTCTATTCTTCCCACCCTATTGAGCAGAGAAATGACCGCTGACGCTAACCAATCTTTTATGTCATGCTACCTCTGTCAACCATGTTAAAGCCGTTTCCTTCCTTCTAATATTCTTAAAGGCTATTTTCAATGCCAACGATTTACCTTTGCTTTTAACTTAACAATTAAATCCATACACCATTATAAAGGTACTAGCGGTACCCGCACGGCTTTGCCCGTAGTAGAAGCGTAAAAGATCATTTGGTTCCCCTCTATATTTACAAATAATCGATGATGAATCTCTCGCCAAGTTGCTTCATTTGCTCGCCCACATTATGGTAACTTGCTCGTACACGTTATGATAATTTACTTGACCATGTTATGATAATTTACTGGTAAATGTTATGGTAATTCGCTCGGTAAAATGTTCTTAAAATTGAAACAGAGAAAGAACAAAATCGAATTTTCAAAAAATCTCTTCGAGCTGCTCACCCCGATGTACGAACTAATTTTGTGCCAAATTTCATGAAAATCGGCCGAACGGTCTACGCGCTATGCGCATAATATACATACAGAGATCCAGACATCCTGAGACACAGACTTTCAGCTTTATTTTATTAGTACAGACGATGGATGGACTTCATTGATTCGGGATTGTTTTTACTTTGAGTTTAGTCAATTGTGTTCTTAATTCCTATTACTTATTCTTTGAGAGGGATCAGACGTTGTTTAGCGGATTTTAGTGATATTCGTTTTTAGAGTGGAGACAACAGAAGTTCTTGGATCACGTATGTAGCAATTTATTTGAAAGAACTTTAGCCCTCTGACATACAAATGACTCCTGTATATCACATTGTTTTGATGTGTATTTCTAAACAAGTAGTACAGTCGAACTCGCTTATAACGAGCCCTGATATAACGAGAGCCCGGATTTAGCGTGGAAGTCAGAAATACTTGGTACAATGTTAAGTCTATGGAAGCATAACTCGCTTTTAAAGCAAACCCCGCTTAAAGCGAGCAATATTTTTGAGTTATAAAATTTCTGATGGCTTCTAGTGTTCCAGCACAGTTTCCCCTTTTTTTTTGGTAAATTTTCTTTAACATTCCAAAATTAACTAAAGTTAGAGAAAAATCTTGAGAACAAACGATGACAGCACTTTTTTTAATTTGTGTAGTAAAGAAACATTTAAACTAGTATGTTGTGGCCATCACGAAACTTTCTTCTATATTTTTCTTCTTTTTTTCTGATCCCTCTCCATGCTTGACGAGGAAGCAATATTCCCATCAAAAACAAAATTACACATGCAAAAACTTGACGACCATCCCAATGTCTGAATTATTGCAAAAGCAAAGCAAAGAGCGAAAATTGGAAGTTATTTTAAAAGCCTTGCTTGAATTAATTACAAATATTTTATCTGTTAACAAACATAAGATGGCAACAGTTAAAAATTTTAAATCATTTTGAGATAATATTTCCGATCATTTCCATACAATTAAAATCACGAGAAATACGCAGACGACAATCTATTACGATTTATCTTTCTTATTGTTGCATTAATAAAGCTATTTTTATTCGCAAAAAAAAAAAAATCAACACCTCTTGGAGCGATTGGCGTCAAAATTGAACCAAAGCCTGTTTACACATGGGTTCACATTTATTCCAAATTTCATCCAGAACGTAGCATTACTTCTTGAGATAGGGTACTTACAATGGAAAAAGAGAACGTTCGATTGCGCCACCCCCTTTTCAGCTGTTGACACCAAAATAAAATCAGCTCTTATACCCACTAAGGGCTACTTGCCGATAAATTTTTCTTTCATTCCGTTCATTATTTCTTGAGATATACAGCAGTCACAATTGACGACAAAAAACGTTCTATAGCTCAACCCCCGTTTAAGTTATTGACACCAAAATTGAATCAGCACCTGTTCCTGTTAATGGCAACATATGGACCAAACTTTGTTTGATTCCGCCAGTTACTTCCTGAGGAATAGCAAGCACGCGCAACTCAAAAAACGTCCCATTGCTCCACCCCCCTTGGAGGAATTCGCGCCAAAAACCAATGGGCACAAGTTCACATAGGGGCACATATGTGTACCAAATTTCGTTCGATTTCATGCGGTAGTTTTTGCTGTAGAGCGGCCACAAAAAACTGGTCACACACACACACACACACACACACACACACACACACACACACACACACACACACACACACACATACACACACAGACATACAGACATTTTCCAAAAATAGTCGAAATGGACTCAGCACACCTCAAAACGTTCGAATCCGTCAAAATTCGAAATTCGAAAATTTGCACGAATCCAATACTTTCTTCTATATATTAGATATAGAAGAAAGTAAAAAAGAAACATTCAGACAGTTCAAAGCAAAGTAACCAACTTCTTTGGAACACAGTGATTAAAAAGAAGAAGAAAGCTAGCAACTATGACGAATTTTTATGATTTTTTTCACGAACTCAATTTTTATGAGCACTCGGTTCGGAGTTACTCAGTGTCTATTACATTCCTTAACGTCCCTGAAACGTCAATTGTATATAGTCCAGTCATTTAAGCTTAAATTAGGTAAGAATCTCGGAATTCGAAGTACCCAGCTGTAAGTCTCTAAATACTTGTATATTGACACCCTAAAAGTTGTCTCAAAACCTACATATGATAGGGTGTACGCAACTACTAAATTTCAAGGTCAAAGGTCACAAAAATCGTTTTTTTGCGCTTTTTTTTGTAAATATCTCATTTCCTATGGGTTTTTTCTTATTTGTATTTTTATCAATATTGTAGAATTTAAAATTCTCTACAAATTTTGTTAAAAATTTTTTTTTATACGGTGAACCGTTTTCGAGATAGAGGGCGGAGAGCGCGCGGTCACAGGATCACTTCAGGTCAACCGATTCTTCCGGTAGAAAACGCGCCATATATAGTTGATGAACTATCGATAAATCAATGATTATAAATATTTGTCTGTTTCGATGAAACAATGGTTGTACCAGTTACTCAAGAAATTCTTATCAAATCGAAATAACAAAGATATGCTCATTAATATGTTAATTGAAAAATTACAAGCTGCAAATAATACAACTAAACAAGCTAGAGATGATGCGGATGTTCTTATTGTTGAAACTGCAATTGAGGAATCAAAGTCTGAAAAAACTGCAGTTATAATAGGACAAGATATTGATTTACTTGTCATTTTAATTGGGCGTACACTGTCTTACGAACAAGAAATTTTCTTTAAAAAAGTTGGGAAAGGAAATGTAAAAACGGAGATATACTCGACTAAAAGTTTTGATAATTATCCTCATTCCAAAACACATATTTTATTTCTGCACGCATTAAGTGGCTATGACACAACTTCTGCGCTTTTTAAAAAGAGAAAAAAAATCATTTTTAAAAGTTTTTGAGAAACTGACAAATTTGGATGAACTAGCTGCAACATTTGAGGAAGAAAATTGTTCGGCCCAGAGATTATTAGAGAGTGGAACTCAAACTTTATTGGCAGTCTATAATGCTCCGAAATCAGTGAAAAGTCTCGATCATCTTCATTATATGCATTACGTCAAGTCTACAAAACTTAATAAACCTTGCAGCTTTCAAATGTTCCATCAAAAAGTGCAGCTGCTCATCAACATTTCAAACGTGTATATTATCAAGTTCAAACTTGGTTAGGGCATGATTTGGAGCCCCAGGTATGGGGTTGGGCAATGCGAAACGATTTTCTGGAGGCTATCATGACAATTTTACCACCTGCTCCAGAAGATTTGCTAAATACAATTTTCTGCTACTGGAAGAGTGGTTGTGGTTCGCGATTCGGATGCAGGAAAGCGGGATTGCAATGCTCTTTAGCTTGTGGCCAATGTAATGGGCAAGCTTGTCTCAATGCTGTACCGTATCAGAGCGACATTAACGAAGATGGAACCTTTGACCCCGAAATCATGGAAGAACTTGAGACAAATGTCGTTGAAGACGATAATGAAGACCAGTATGAAATTTACCAGCAGCCGGGAGACGACGATGAAGAGGAAGAAGATGATTAAAATTATAAATTGTAGTTTTTGTACCCTTTATTCCATTTTTTTACTTTTAATAAAAATAAATGTATTGAATGATATTTTTTAATAAAAAGATTAATTCATAATTTATTTATTTTTCATCATGTAAGAAGTTATTAATATTAATTAGGTTAAAATTCAAATATAATTCCTATATTTTCATTAACAATTCTGCAATTACATGGGCAGATAAGTGTTGTTAATTAAATTAATACTGAATAAAAAGTGGATAGGTTAGGGAAAAAATGATAAAATATAATATAATAATTAATAAAAATTGACAAATATTTATAATCATTGACTTATCGATAGTTCATCAACTATATATGGCGCGTTTTTGACCGGAGGCACCGGTTGACCTGAAGTGATCCTGTGACCGCGCGCTCTCCGCCCTCTATCTCGAAAACGGTTCACCGTATAAAAAAAATTTTTAAACAAAATTTGTAGAGAATTTTGTATTCTAAGATATTGATAATAAATACAAATAGCAAAAAAACCCATAGGAAATGAGATATTTACAAAAAAAAAAGCGCAAAAAAACGATTTTTGTGACCTTTGACCTTGAAATTTAATAGTTGCGTACACCCTACCGTATGTAGGTTTTGAGAAAACTTTTAGGGTGTCAATATACAAGTATTTACAGACTTACAGCTGGGTATCTCGAATTCCGAGGTGAACTTACTATAATGACTGGACTAATATGCAGGAGTTATTTTTTTTAATTAAATAGAGGCTAAAAATCGGAAAATAAATAAAAATATTATTTTCTTATTTCACCATTTGACTATACTTGTCAATACGTTTACTTATTTTAAAACTTTTCTTTTTTAATGGTCTTCGGAGTTTTTGCGATCTTGAAACGCAACTTCCGGTCCTCACGATATAATTTCCGGTGTACTTAATTGGCCATAATTGTGTTTCTTATTATCGTAGAAGCGAAAATTAAGAATCATCTTTGGAGTTATAAAAATCTATTCTTTTAGAAAAGATAATAAAATAAGCTATTTTTTGTTGTCCAAAAATGGTCTTTTTAGGGCTTAAATAAAAGTAAAACACTTTTACTTAAGCCTTAAAAGAAAAATATATGAAACAATCAAATATAAATGTAAAACTTAAGCTTGATAGTTCTAGTTTAATTTGAAGTAAAATATTTTCCTGAGAGTAAAAACCAGAATCACAACATGTAACTACCACCGTTAATAGAAAAAACTAGTATGTTGTGGCCATCACGAAACTTTCTTCTATATTTTTCTTTTTTTTTTTTCTGATCCCTCCCCATGCTTGACGAGGAAGCAATATTCCCAACAAAAACAAAATTACACATGCAAAAACTTGACGACTATCCCAATGTCTGAATTATTGCAAAAGCAAAGCAAAGAGCGAAAATTGAAAGTTATTTTAAAAGCCTTGCTTAAATTAATTACAAATATTTTATTTGTTAACAAACATAAGATGGCAACAGTTAAAAATTTTAAATCATTGAGTTAATATTTCCGATCATTTCCATACAATTAAAATCACGAGAAATACGCAGACGACAATCTATTACGATTTATCTTTCTTATTGTTGCATTAATAAAAATATTTTTATTCGCAAAAAAAAAAAAAAAAAAAATCAACACCTCTTGGAGCGACCGGCGTCAAAATTGAACCAAAGCCTGTTTACATATGGATTCACATATATTCCAAATTTCAACCAGAACGTAGCATTACTTCTTGAGATAGGGCACTCAAAATGGAAAAAAAGAACGGGTGATTGCGCTACCCCCCTTTTTAGCTGTTGACACAAAAATAAAATCAGTTCTTATACCCACTAAGGGCTACTTGCCGATAAATTTTTCTTTCATTCCGTTCATTATTTCTTGAGATACAGCAGTCACAATTGACGACAAAAAACGTTCTATAGCTCAACCCCCGTTTGAGTTATTGACACCAAAATTGAATCAGCACCTGTTCCTGTTAATACCAACATATGGACCAAATTTTGTTTGATTCCGCCAGTTACTTCCTGAGGAATAGCAAGCACGCGTAACTCGAAAAACGTCCCATTGCTCCACCCCCCTTGGAGGAATTCGCGCCAAAAACTAATGGGCACAAGTTCACATAGGGGCACATATGTGTACTAAATTTCGTTCGATTTCATGCGGTAGTTTTTGTTGTAGAGCGGCCACAAAAAACTGGTCACACACAGACGTGACACACATACATACACACATACATACATACACACATACATACATACATACACACACACACAGACAGACAGACATTTTCCAAAAATGGTCGAAATGGACTCAGCACACCTCAAAACGTTCGAATCCGTCAAAATTCGAAATTCGAAAATTTGCACGAATCCAATACTTTCTTCTATATATTAGATATAGAAGAAAGTAATAACAATCATTGCATTTAGAATCTACGCAGTAAAAATGCTGTCAAAACTATGGTCAACACTAAAGAATGCAAAACATTTAATTTGATTAATCCTTGCTTTTAAGCGGATAAAATTTATTACTAAACTACTTTTTTTTAATCATTCAAATTTAAACTCCTCCTTTTGGAAATAGTTACATAAATTAATTTTTCCAAAGATTTAACAACAAATAGCAAGGCATTAATTATCGCTGCATCCTTTTACAAAAATTCTTGTGTAGTTTTCTTTTTGTTACCACTGCAAATTCCATTTAAACTTCTTTTTTGAGGTCATAAAAACATTTTTTTAAAATTAGATTTGATTGCATTCCAAGTATTCTATGCATGAATGCGTGCATTTGTATGGAATATTCGAAAGTGAAAATTGTTCTCCAAAGCAAAAACTCTGCGATAAAATTATTCTTCCTTATGATGAAGCTTTAAAATCTGTTAATATTTTCCCTTTCTATTTGGATGAAAATGTTTTTTCCTTGCTTCAACATTCAAACTTTCTTTCCCTGACAACCAATAATTTTTAAGAATAAATGATCATTCCTTTAAATCTCAGGAACAATTAATAACTTCTTTTCAATTTCAGTTGCACTTTTCCTGCAGAAAAACATAAAAAAATATCAAAAGTAAGAAATATTGGTGAAATCGCAGGGATTTAATTAAAGCTTGATCTTATTCAAAAAATACTTAACATTTGTTTTTTCTGAAACAAGAATCGAGTAATAGTTTTCCTTCTATGATAGGTGGTACCTTGAAAAAATACGAGCTGATGTGTGCATCACATGACTTCCTTTTACGCCAATTTAATGTTATTTCCCACAATCGGCAATTGTAATGTGATTCAAAAGTTAACTCTCTAAATATTACCAACAGTGGCTAAATTGAAACCAGACTTAAAATTCAAAAAAACATCGCCAAATTTGTCGCCAAGTTGGCGACAAAACTTGGCGACCAAAAGATTGGCGATATATATATCGCCAAGTGTCCGCCAAATTACAACACCACTTGAGTTTGCGTCGAAATTAACAATGATTTACCCCCCAAAAAGGAGCAAAAGACCCCTTTAGAACACCCGAATCCAACCAAAAGGAGAGGTGCACAACTAGGACCCCACTAGGAGTCTAAGTACCAAATTGTAACTATCTAGGACATACCGTTGTTGAGTTATGTGACATACATACGCACACACGTACATACAGAAGTCACGAGAAAACTCGTTGTAATTAACTCGGGAATCGTCAAAATGGGTATTTCGGGCGTCGATACGTTCTTACGTATATATGCACGTGTGGTCGGGTCGTACTTACTGCTAAGTACCCAAGCTTTGCCTTCAATTCACGAGTAGAATCACGCTGTGGACAATCGCTGTTAATATAAAATTTACTTTATATATAAAGGAAAGTCGTGTTAGTTACACTATTAATAACTCAAGAACGGCTGAACCGATTTGGCTGAAAATTGGTTGGGAGGTAGCGAAGAACTAGGAGACGGACAGAGGATACTTTTTATATCGTTCGATTGCGTTCCCGAAATATTTGTAATTGCAAATTAAATGTTTAATAAATTGTTCAGTTCTATGAATTCCTATTAGATGGTGGGGTAAGTTTAGTTCTATGAATTCCTAATAGTTGGCGAGGTAAGGCAACTCGAGAGGGCGCTGGCCAACAGTGTCGATAGCTACGCTATTGTGGGACTGTTGTGTTCAGCGAATCGATTTTTGAATGCGTTTTTTTTTTTTCGATATTCAGATACATAAATTTGATTTTGTAGGATTTTTATATGTTTTGTTTCCCTTATTTCTACAACGTTAGTTTTTGTCCTCATAGTTGAAGATATTACTTATCTCAGTAAATAATTTCATTAGTCGTATTATTCAATTGTGATTGTTCATTATAACGTTTTTGATATACTATTGTTTATTTGGCAAAACATTTTAAATTGCAGAAAAAAAAAAAAAAAAACACTTCACTCGCTAAAGGGCAGGGTTGCGATAGCGCGGTTTCTTGGCGCGTTAAGCGATGAACTATACAGCTGAAGGATCATTTTGAGTTTTAAAGCTAATGTTTATTTTTTATGTGTTTTAGCGAATACAGTAAAACCTGTAAAGTTGACCACCTTTGTAAGTTGACCACCTGTCTATGTTGACCGCTTTTGTCAGGAACGGAATTAGTCCTATCTTATATAATGAAGGAAAACCTCTGTAACTTGACCACCTCTCTATTTTGACCACCTGTCAATCTTGACCACTAATGAACACCAAGTTTGGTTTGGAGTATTGTAAAAAACCCTTTGTAAGTTGACCACTTGGTTTATTTTTTAAAATTTTATTTAGCAAATTATTTTATTATAATTTTTTTTTAAGCTTTCCAAGAATATTTCTGATGCCAGAGCAGCATTTTACCAACTAAATGAAACAGCAGCATAACTAAACCTCCTTTTGAGTTTAACCCACATGGGAAAACTATTAAGAACCTTTTTATTCTCCAAACTTGTTTTTCTTCTGTTGTTAAGCGAAAAATTTGTAATTTTTGATTAGCTATAAATTTTTAGGAACTATTAATATAAAATGAGTAACTTTTCATAACCAATAAGGCTTTTTTTTTTTTGATCAATTTACTGAAATTTTAAATTTGCACGACACATTATACGTCATTCTGGGGAAATAATCTCTAAAAATATTTGAATAAAATCTTAAATTATTGTTTCAAAGTAATGCTAAACAATGAAAGTGAGTTAAACAGAAATAGTAGGTGTCAATTGCAAGAATTACAAAAGGTGCCATGGTGCAAGAATTCCAAAAAAAAAAAAAAAATTATTACCCCCTTTATAAGTTGACCACCTGTCTAAGTTGACCACCAAAGTACTGCACCGCAAGTGGTCAACTTACACAGGTTTCACTGTAGTTTTAAATTCCAAAGAGACTCTAATAGGTTTTTGAAAATGTGTGCACTTATTTTAATTGAAGAAAAATGATCATTTCACATCAGAAAGAATGGAAGGGATCGTGTATTTTTTTACTCAACGGACTTCCTTTAAATTCCTAGCATGGGCATCGCCGTGCGGGTACCGCTAGTTTACTTCATTTACCAGTTTGTTGGCCCTTTCAGCTTCAATGAGGTAACGTCTTCCTCCAGTTCGATTATTCCCTAATCCAGACTAATGAGATCAGTCTCAGACTGATGGCGTCTCATCCAAATGGATCCTGCTAGCGGTTAGGGCTTCCGGACCATCAGCTAAATTGCAGTTTTTTTCTCTTTCTGGGTTTCCACTGCTTGACATTTTTATATTACAACAGGTGAAACTTCAAAAGATTGTACTCTCCGTGATAAATCTCAGCTGGGCCGCTTACTTCTCTTGACGACACTTCCTCATCCCTCTGAATGGCAACCAATTAGCAATTTGAAACATGACAGCGATATCGAAAAATACTTACTTTTTGTCTGCAACACCACGGGCAGAAAAATTGATAACAGTTTGATTTGCCATTGTTATTTTTGATAACTAAGTCCAAAGTGATTCTGATTTGTTTAGGATTAGGAATGAATGTACTGTTTTCATCTCCTAGTTTTTGGGCATTTACTTCGCAATCAAATGGATTTTTAGACACAAAAGATGCGTTTCCGGATACATTATTTGCACTGAATTGCTGTGAAATCACTCATTCGACAAAAATTGGAGTTAAATTCAGAAAAATTATCATGATTCTACAAAATTTGGAGGTCAATTCGGTAAAATTAGGAGTTTCACTCGGAAAATAAACGATTTCGACGCTACTAAAAAATTAATTTCGAATCGCCTCTGAACATAGTCTAAGATCGGACTGCAAAATTCTGCACTCATCGAGTATAAAGTCAAAATCAAATTTTTATATTACATTATGAAATGGGCAATGTGTTTTGGCTAGGTTGCCTAGCAAGAAGTGCCCGCAAGTATTTTTTATCAAATTAATATTGTTTGAAATTTTGGGGTAAAAATGACACTTTTGTTATTAAAATAAACTATACTCTGCTTCAAAGAAATATGCCTAAAGAACTTGAAAAGTTATGGTTGCCGTTGCGCAACTGGCCGCTACCAATTGGCAGCCACATGTAAACGGGTACTATTGATGCACATTTATGCATTCATAAAGTATAGCCATCATTTATATATCAAATTAAAGCTAATTTTTTTCTGAATGTATTAAACTAAGGTTGCCTATGCTAAAATGGCCGCAAGTGGGGGTTGCCAGCTGTTAAAGATTGCTTAGAATGAAAGAGTTTGTGCTTTACAATATTCGTTCGACAGGGATGGCGATAGCCAGCTCTACGCATGGGCGTATCCAGAGGGAGACAAGATTGGGCAGCTCCCCCCCCCCCCCACTTCAAAAATAAAAAATATTTAGAATTAAAAACAACAAAATAAATTGACGGTTGTTTCAATTTCTAAATTTATCAAAGAGTTCATTTGTAGTAACTTGTTTCTGAGTTTGAAAGTATTATACATACATCTTCTTTGGGAGCTCATTGAAAAGGGAAAGTAATTGGTGTTTAGTTCGGATAATACCGCACTCATTTTAAAATTTCATTGCTTTCAAAATCTTGGAATAAAACGGAGGGGGGCGCTACAAACCAAACGCCTAACTGCCTACATGATGGGTCTTTTCAGGTGCGCCACGAACTTCAAATTTTATCAGGATGGAAACTCTCAATAGGCCGAATGGAAATCCAAATTTCCCTGATAATAATTCGCCTAAAGGAAGTTCAAATTTTGCCGAATGATATTTTTATCATATCGTCAAACAAAACTTTCCGAATGGTGATATATTTGCCATATCGTTGAACAAAATTTGCCGAATTTGCCCATCAGGGCTTCCCTACGGCTGCTCTCTCCCTTTTTTTTTCTTGGTTGAGCTGTATACGACCTAGGTTGTACGAGTTTTTAAAGTCATCCCGCTTGAGTCAATTTTTAGTGTTTTCAACCAACAGTGCAAACGGTAGTAGAAACAAATTTCGAATGCTCCAAAAGAAATAAAATTAATAAATTTTTGTTGGTTACATAAAAAATCCCATATACGTATAACATGCATTCCTAAATATATATATATATATATATATATATATATATATAAAAGATAAAATGTCTTTCATCTATAAAATTAGAATAAAAGATTAATATTTGTGAAAGAATATGACTCCAGTTATTTATGAAAAGACAATTATATTATACAGAAAATGTTTCCGAAAAACAAGAAAATTATTTAAATATTTTTACAATACAAATTAATTTTACCTTTTATTGAGGAATTATATATGTCTATGGGATCTCAAATGTAACCACACAAAAATTTATTAATTTTATTTCTTTGGAGCATTTGAAATTTGATTCTACTACTGTTTGCACCGTTGGTTGAGAACACTAACAATTGACGCATGCGCGATGACTTTAAAAACTCGTACAACCAAGGGCGTATCCAGCTCAACCATGAAAGGAGCCGTAAGGAAGGAGCCATGGAAGGCAGCCGTAGGGGAACCCTGATGAGAAGGCACTGTGACCTCCCAAAAATTTTCTTACTCGGCAAACTCTGTTTGACGATATGGCAAAAATATCATCATTCGAAAAATTTTGTTTGACGATATGATAAAAATATCTATCGACAAAATTTGGAGTTCCATTAGGCGAATTATCATCATTCGGGGAAATTTTGAGTTCCATTCGGCCCATTGAGAGTTTCCACCCGGGAAAAATTTGAAATTCGAGGCACACCTGAAAAGGCCCATCATTTGGGCAGTTATTAGACTGGTTTTTAGCACCCCAGCCCCCTTTTTATCCCAATTTTGGAAGCAATGAAATTCTAAAATGATTGCGGTATTATCCCAACTAAACGCCAATTATTTTCCCTTTTCAATGAGCTCCCAAAGAAGATTTATAACACTTTTAAACTCAGAAACAAGTTACTACAAATGTACTTTTAAATAAATTTAGAAATTGAAACAATCGTCAATTTAATTTTTTTGTTTTTAATTCTAAATATTTTTTTTGAAGTGGGGGGGGGGGGTGGAGCTGCCCATCTTGGATACGCCATGCGTAGAGCTGGCTATCGCCATCCCTGTCGAACGAATATTGTAAAGCGCTAACTCTTTCAATCTAAACAATCTTTACCAGCTGGCAACCCCCACTTGCGGCCATCTTTGCATAGGCAACCTTAGTTTAATACGGTCAGAAAAAAGTTAGCTTTAATTTGATATATAAATGATGACTATACTTTATGAGTGTATAAATGTGCATCAATAGTACCCGTTTACATGTGGCTGCCAATTGGTAGCGGCCAGTTGCGCAACGGCAACCATAACTTTTCAAGTTCTTTAGGCATATTTCTTTGAAGCAGAGTATAGTTTATTTTAATAACAAATGTGTCATTTTTACCCCAAAATTTCAAACAATATTAATTTGATAAAAAATACTTGCGGGCACTTCTTGCTAGGCAACCTAGCCAAAACACATTGCTCCTTTCATAATGTAATATAAAAATTTGATTTTGACTTTATACTCGATGAGTGCAGAATTTTGCAGTCGGATCTCGTACTAATAACATCTACCGATGATAATGTTGTTTCCATACAACGCTCACTTATAGAAATACTGCAAAAATGGCATAGGTTTACTTTCCTTTCGTAGACATTTTAGGCTTCCAAAAGCTAAATATTAACTATATTTTGTTCCAAACACGCATCAATAGCTCTTTCTTATATGAAGTCAGTAATTACGTATATTAATCCACATTACGTCAAGTTCATCATATGCCTTTCACATATTCAATTCCTTTGGAATCATACCAAGAATCATGGACGTAATAATATCATTTATGCTCATAAATTACTGTATTATCCCACAGCTGTAAATGGCAACACAATAGATAGTTTACGCCATACGTACATCTATTAACTTGCATTAAATTCCTACTATGTTGTACAGTAGCACCTTGTTTATCTGGCCCTCGATTTTTCGGTCAACTTTGCAACCTTTTATAAAAAATGATGTTCGCGTAAATCCTTTTAAATTATGATAGTGAGAACGTATATTTATAACTACATTAAACATTCGCTTTTCATTTTGATCAGTAAAAATTAAAGCGTTTGCCTGACCGTGCTTTATTTTATAACATTTTACTGTGCAGTAACTATAAAATTCGGAGAACGTGGATTAGTCAAATTACGTTTACAAACTTAATGACGCTTTAAGATGCGATAAAAAAAATGTAAGCACTGAAAATAAAATAACTTCCTTTTTCGCGGTATCTTGATAAAATGTATTGTCTGTAAATATATTTTACGTGTATGAATAATTAATTTTATACAAACATCAAGACATATTTGCAGTAAGTTACCGCCCTAAGCCAGGGCTAAGGCAGAAATACTTAAAATACACCACTAGCTCAGTTATTCCATTCGAGGACTGCTGTTTCGTGCTTTTTAGCACTCATCCGCCCGAAATTGGAATCACATGAGCTTGAGGCGAAAAATCTCTTAAGGGAGCCAAGAGAGCAAAACAAACTGGTAGCTAATGCAGAATTAGCAAACCAGATGAGCGACCGCAGCATTACTACAAAATACCATGCTTTGCCATCAATCTTTGAGTTGAACTGCACCATTGCTGCGGTCGCTCATCTGGTTTGCTAATTCTGCATTAGTTACCAGTTTGTTTGACTCTCTTGGCTCCCTTAAGAGGTTTTTCGCCTCCAGCTCATGTGATTGATATTCCGGGTTGATGAGTGCTAAAAAGCACGAAACTGCAGTCCTTGGATCGAATAACTGAGCTGGTGGTGTATTTTAAGTATCAAGACTTATATTCTTTTTTTGCAATTTTTACTAATAATATAAAGTTGAAGAGTTTGTTTGTTTGAACGCGCTAATCTCAGGAGCTACTGGTTCGAATTGAAAAATTCTTTACGCTTTGAATAATTCATTGATTGAGGAAGGCTATAGGCTATAATTTGCATTAATATTTAAATTAGAAAGAAACGTTTTTCAATGTTTTATGTTTTTTTAGCAGTTTTTAGTATTTTTACCTAAAAGACCCTAAATCAATTGCACCAGAAAAATATTTTTAAACAAAAATGTAGAAATATTAATTTTAAGTATGATGAAAAAAAAGTTTGGCAGAGCGATTTTTGTATTTTTTATAATTTTTTAAAATAACCTTTATTTCTTTTTAATTTCCTGGGTTTAATTTTTTCTAAACTCATTCCGCAAAATGTATAACAGCCTCTTTTCTAAAATTTAAGTATGTAATAGTAAAAACATTTCACGTCTATTCAAAAACAAAAACTTTTAAAAACTTTTTTTGAGCAATCACGATTGCTTATTGTCCTCACTTGACCGTCCGGTTCCTTTTTCAGCTTGGACCAGGATCCTCTGCAGCACCACTGCCCACCGGCCTCAGCAGGCGCGGCTCCTCCTGTCCTGAATAATCCGCTTCTCCTAGTCGGAGGTGTCGATGTCTTACGCACACGCACATTCACATACTCACATATATACACACACACACGCCTTCACACACACACCCTCACCCACGAATATGTGCGTACACACAGAACTAGGCACACACACAAGACTACACACACTCACACAACCATGCACACGTAACCGCCCAGGAGGACGGGCAGGCTTAAGGGGGACAAGATCCGTTTCTAGAAACAATAACTCCAATGAGTAGGATCCTGACGCTGTTCGTGACTGAGAAAAACATAATTTGAATTCAAAATTTCAAAATTCAAATTAACTAATTAATTTATTTATTTTTTATTTTTTTTAATGTGGAGTACGGCACGACTTCCAAGCATAGCCGAAGTTTTAGCAATCTTCAATTTACGATGGTCATTGCGTGATGGAAATGACGTCATGACCAAGTGAATCAACTGCAGCGCTTGCTTTTGCTTCTTTTTTCCCCATTTAATTTACGAATTTTATTCATCCCCCCTCGACGTTTTGATGTTATTTAACGTTACATTCTTTGCGTGCATATGATTCAATAAAAGCAGCGAGTTTTTATCGCTTGTTTTTATCTTTTTTATGCGTTTCGGCGACTAGTTTTAAATTCCAAAGAGACTTTAATAGGTTTTTTGAAAAAGAGTGTATGCATTTTAGTAGAAGAAAAATGATTATTTCACATCAGAAAGGGGGAGGGGCATGGATTTTTTAATCAACGGACTTTCTTTAAATTCTTAGCACAGGCATCGCCGTGCGGGTACTGACAGTATTTCATTTGTACATCCTACTTTTAGAAATTCACAACTACAGGCATTTCTCAAAGGTAGTTCGTGGGATCGCCAGAAGTGCCTTAGCGCTTCATCAACCTTCAATAAGTAAGGCATCATTTTGAAGATTTTTCTCCCGATTTCTGCGCAAAAAAAAAATGTTCACATTCTGTCCATTAAAAATAACGTGCAGAAAAAATAACGGATGCATTATTTCGGTTTAAATGGTTAACTTCTGATTGCTTTATGAAAAAGGAGAGCCGAGGTGGTAAAGCGCTCGGTTTACAACCGAGAGGTTTCAAACCTGTTCTTGCGTTTATAGAATTTTTAAAGCAAGCATTTTGAGTACAACGCCTAAAGTGTTAAAACTTGTGCAGCGGCAATGCTCTTCACTTTATTTTTCACTAGTGGTTCCCGCACGGCTTTGCCCGTAATAGAAAATTTAAAATGTCTTTTGGTTCGCTGTAGATTTACAAATAACGTATAGTGAATTTCCTCGCTAATTGGCTTATACCCATGTTACGGTTCCACGTTATGATAATTTCCTATCTCGCCAATTAGCTTATGCCCATGTTACGGTTCCACGTTATGATAATTTCGTAATTTACTCGTCCATCTTATGATAATTTTGTTCTTAAAATTGGAATAGAAAAAGAACCACATCGAATTTTCGAAAAATCGCTTCGAGGTGCACACCCTCATGCTACAAACTAACTTTGCCAAATTTTATGAAAATCGGCCGAACGGTCTAGGCGCTATGCGCGTCACAGAGATCCAGACATCCTACAGACATCCAGACCTCCAGACAGAGAGACTTTCAGCTTTATTATTAGTAAAGATAAAGCACTTAGTGCATAAAACCTGAAACTTTCTACGCCCATTAAGTGCACGAACTGTTAAAAGTTTATGCTTTTTAAGTCGTTATCTCAATTAGTTAGTGAGTTATTTATTCTGGTAATTTCCTACCTGTCAAATATGTTAATTCCTCTCTATAGGGTTTTTACAGCAGAGTCATAAATTGACACCTCGAATACTATACATGGATCAACTACTTCTTTCTTAAGAGGTTTATAAAACGTAGCTATGAAACCATAAATATCAAGAATACAATACATTGCTTTAAACGACAAAATGTTGAGCAACGATAAAGTTTTAAAAATATTTTTCTCGTTTCTTTTTCTTTTGCAAATAAGCATTGAAACTTTCGTAAAAAAGTATTACTCGCTATTTTGTTACAAAAATCTTTCTGTGAAGTGGAAAATTACAAAAGGAGACGCAAAAAATATCTCGTTTTATCTTGTGAAAAATGTTCTTCAACCTTACACAAAAAATTAAACTTTAAAAATAGTCCACCAGAAGCAAATGCTTCCATTGCTACGCATCAGAATAAAAAGTTATGTTTTCTTAAGATAGTCTTATTTTTATTTGAAAAGGGATTTTCTTTCTTCTATAGAAAAAAGCAGAGAAAGTAATATTTACATTCCGGAATATTTTATGTCTCTTTAAATTTGACTTTTGTATTTAAGGATAATAACAATTCTTTGCTACAAGAGATATCGATGAAAAAAGTGTTTCTCAAAAAAAAGTTTCTGTTTGGTTTTTATCTGCGGATACTTTTTTTTTGTTAAGAAATTTTTTTTTCTTTGAGTTTCTAGACAAAAGCTAAAAAGAAAACAATCATTTTTGCAAACCTCAAAAAATATTTAATCGTTGTTTTTACCTTCTTATTTGCTTTACAAAGAAAAAGGAGATATAAAAAAAAGGGGTTTTTTTTTTCGGAGTCCAATAATTTCTCCAAATTAGGTACATTTGGACATTTCTACCTCCGTAACTCTGCAAATGTTATACATGTGCCCATTTCAAAGATTTTATTTCCGTAGAAATGTCAGCTTAATAATGAGATCCGACGTACTTGCAATCTTAATTAAGAAAATGCATTTGTTCTAAAGTGAAAAAACCAGGAAATAACTATCTAAATTGAAATAAATATATATTTACTGAAAGCTCGATTATAGTATGTATATAACTCAATAAAAAGGAAATAATTTGGTTAATGATTAATTTCAGTCATTTAATAATGAATTAAGAATATTCTAAATTTCATCTTGCAGGTGTAAAATTTTCGAACACCACAGGTTATCAAACGGAATTGCTAATCAGATGACTAGATGTGGAATCAGAGTTTCCATAATTGAAATTTATCGTCAAAGTTTAAATTTTTTAGAGATTCTCTTAGCATCGAATATTTCTAAAATTGTGTGTTAAAATACGGATCATTCTTTACTAACACCGTTTTATCTAAGCAATCAACAACACTAAAAATTATTTTTTTGGACCATGGAATCGAAAAAATGTGCAGATTCTGAATATATTTTCAATTTTTAGTTTCAAGAAATATTAAACAAGTAAATGAAAATGCTGCAGTGAGAAGGTAAGCGCAGTATCTGCAGAAGTGAGATTCTGAGATATTTGAGGAAACGCGTTTTGTTGTGCATACTCAAAATAGAGAAATACATGAAATACACCTCCAGCTCAGTCAATTCCAGACGAGGACTGCAGTTTCGTGCTGATTAGCACTCATCAGCCCGGCATAGGAGTGACTGAACTGGAGGTGGAAAACCTCTTAAGGAAGCCAAGAGTGCCAAACAGACTGGTAGATAATACAGAATTAGCTCTGACCAGATGAGTTACCGAAGCAATGGTTCGATTCAACTTGAAAATTGAAGGCAAGGCTGGTATATCCAGTAAGTTTCCACCCTGTAGCCAGGGCTAAGGCAGAAATACATGAAAACACCGCCAGCTCAGTCAATTCCAGCCGAGGACTGCAGTTTCGTGTTGATTAGCACACATCAGCCCCGCAAATTAAGTGACTGAGCTGGAGGTGGAAAACCTCTTAAGGAAGCCAAGAGTGTCAAACAAAATGGTAGCCAATACGGAATTAGCACTCACCAGAAACTGCATCGGCTGGAATTGATTGAGCTGGAGGTGTATTTCATGTATTTCTGCCTTAGCCCTGGCTATAGGGCAGTAATAGGGAAATGTTTGAGTTTGACGCTTATTTACATCCTTTATATCTATCGACAACCAAATAATTTGTCTTGTACAGTAAAGCTAAAGTACAATAGATGATAAGAAAGTGAAAAATGTGCAGATACTATGATTTACCTTCCTACAGAAGAACATATGCGAGAGAAATGCGATAGTGAAATAAAATATTTTAACATACTCTAAACCAGAAAAATAAAATTTCTAAATAAAATACTGCCGTTTTTACTCAAAGCATCATATAAGATATCTATGATTTGTAATTTTGTACAAATTAGTGCAATGCAGAAGGAGTTCAACAACAACTTTCAATCTCAAGAGCTGATTCCAGAGGAAATATTCAGTCTTATTACAAGACAAGATACAAGAAGCTGAATTCAGAGTTGAATCGATTATTTCAGAAAGGGCGTAAGTCCAACTAATGCAACTTTTCAGGAACCAATAAAAAGTGAATATTTTATTCAAAAATGAAGTAAATTCTACGAAATTTTTTATGTCTAATCTAGCCGCAGGTAGGATCTTTACCTCACATTAAATTACATTTCATTTTGTCATTGAAATTAATTAAAAATATTTTTTGGATTTATGCCCTTTCTGCAATAAATATCCTGAAAGACTAGTTTAGAGTGATGAAAATGTAAATCAAGTGAAACAGATTTGTTTCAAACTGATTTATGATGATAAAAAATCATATAACAAAGTGCTAAAAATAATTAGTAAAGTCCGTATTCATAAATTCATTATCTTAAGAAAATACATCGTGTATTTTCATCTTTCTCTTGTCCTGTTTTACCGAAATAATAAAGACCGGTGTTAAAAAATACAAAAGATAACAAACTGAGATAGCTTTACCCCATGTGTATAAAACTACAGTATACTCCCGATTATCCGTGTGCGGATTATCCGGTTTGCGGATTATCCGTGCATCATTTCGGAATCACACTTTTCTAAAGCTTCGATGATGTTATCGATAATATCGATAACATCATTGAGGAAGTTAAAGAAATCGAAGGTTTCGAATCAGTTGACGCTGAAAATGTCGAAGAGTTTTTTAAAAGCGACGAATGTGAATCAGGACTTCAATGTCTAACTGACGAAAATATCATTGAACTTGTTACTGAATCAAGCGCAAGTGATGATACCGAAAACGAAGATGAAGAACATGAAGAAAATACAATTTCACATTCTACTGCTCTACAATCTGTGGAACATTTATTGGATTACATGAGTGAAAGAAGTTACGATTACGGAGAAATAATTGCAGTAAGAAAAATTCGTACGGACATACGCAACAATTTAAACAAACAAAGAAAAAAAAATGTATCACCGATTTTTTTTAAGCAATAAATTTCGAAGAAAAGTTCCTGGTTTGTGTGAGTATATACATTGTTTTTTCTAATTTCCCCTTAAATAGTTACCCTGCATATTCCTTAAATGATTTTTCGGATTATCCGTGTTTTTCGGTTATCCGTGCTACGCCACCTGGTGATTAGCACGGATAATCGGGAGTATACTGTATATTAATATTCATATTCATCAAATAAGTCCTCCATGAAAATCTTCTTTTTCTATTCTTCTCTTGTCTGGTTTTGTATACCAAGTTCGATATACATATTAGTATGACTATGTTCAAAATTGCACTGAATAATCATCTTCATATTTGTTCAACAATATGAAAATTTTCCCTTTATACTCAATATTGGCAAAGGTAGTTCAGCCGACAAGCATTACTTTGAAATATTCTCTTGAAAACCGTCCATAAAATAGCTAGCCTCAAACCGTTCCTTCGATGTTCTATCGAAAATTTAAGCATCATGAACGATGATAGTTTAAAACATTTGTCGCCCAGCAGAATATTTTTCCAAAATCTCAATTTGGGAGAGAATTCCTCTTAAAAAATGAAGGGCTCCTGTTAAAGTAGTTACAGATTTCATTGTTTTCAACAGATTTGACGGTGAATCTTAATGTAATTTCAGGACTTATAAGAGATTGGATTTAACATGGTTATAATCTGCAATATCTGTTGAACATTCGCGTTACTGTCCGCAGATCCTGGTCACAAAGGACAAACAAATGTCCTCTCATCAGCAATTTTGTTATATTTCTTCAGTGTTATTTCTAGAAAAATTCTCCTGAAGCATTGTTCTTATTTTGACCAGCGTACATCTCATTGAAAGCATCCAGTTTTTTCGCAGTTCCTAGAGTGATGTTAATGAAACCCCTGAGAAATTAGCGAATTTTATTCGGATTCCATGATTTCGAATCCCCCCTAATCCCCCGAACTAACGAACCTACCACTACTGAAACTATGTTAGATCAAAGGAATTATTTGATTTTACTTCATTACGCCAAAAAATCTAGTTTTTCTATGATCTTGCCATTTCGTCTTACTATTTCTTCCTTCGCGTTTAGTGCAGAAAGGGCATAAGTCCGGGACTTATGACACGTCTTTTCTGCACTAAACGAAAAATGTGACCCCAAAATAAACTTCTTTGTTGTACAAGGATTGACTTCCCGTGCTACACCAGTCGATGTCTCTACATACAAGCATGGGAAAACCACAGCTAACTCAATTTTGAAAAAAAAAAATGTGACTTATGCCCTTTCTGAAATAATCGATTAAGTTGTGAACTCATTTTGTGAAATAAAAGAGAGAAAGCTGATGTAATAAATTTGCAATCAGGGTGCAAAATTCAACCGTCTACAGTTTGCTTTTAAATCAAATATCGTAAAAATTATGGGAGGGAAAACTTCACCTACACGATACAAAGCTAACTTAAATAAAAGTAGTTAGCGATTTTAAGTTTTCTGTCCAATATACGAGATAAAAACTGAATAGATTTAGAACGGTTTAAACCTCTAGGCATGAAATGAACGTTGTTTTCAGTTTCCTTACATGAAAGAAAAAATTTCAAACAAACATAAAATGTGATTTAAATTTCCAAAAACATTGTCTTTTCGTTGATTCTACACAAAGCATATATTAAACAAGAAGTAACGTGAGCAGGTAATGAAAAACAAAAACAAAAAGGTACACCATCACAAAGAAAGACTTTTGTAAAAAAAAAAAAATCCGACTGACAGACGTATCTAAGACTAAGCATTCCAGCTAATGAGGCTTTTTCTTTTTTTTTTGTCCTCTGGATTAAGAACAAATTTAAGTGGTCTATGCGGGTTGGAGAGATTTATTTTTAGAACGCTTTGGGAAGTATAGATATATTGAAAATATTGTGTTTTATTGATGCAATTATTTTGCTATGATTTTAAATTGTAAGATGTGCTGTAATAAATTGTTTCTACTTTACGTAGTTTTAAATAAAATAATAATAGGGTCGTTTCCAAAATTTTAAAAGTATTTTTTTTTCTGAAAGAACATGCTTAAAAACATAGGATCTAACCAATTTTTTAAATAATTTGTTTAAGTTTAATATTTTTAAAAAAATACTTAAATCGGTGCGCTTACATTGTTTACATTTCTTGCCGATGACATCACAAATGATGAAATGCCATTCTATGTGGCCCATTCACAGATCCCAATATTTAATTCACTTCTTCACTCACGTGTGTTGGCAACGATAGGGTTGACAGCAAGTGTAGAGCGCAATTTTAATTCGCTTCTTGATTATCATAACGTGGAAAACGCGGTACAAAATGCGCCAAAGAGCATCATTTGTGACGTCATCAAGACCACGCCTTGTTTTCAAAATTGGACATTTTAAAAAATTAATTAAAAATAACTGTTGGGAAAATGAAAGAATTTTCGGGGTTCATGTTATTTTCTTTGCTTATTCTATCAATTTCAGTGACTAAAAGTACAACTTTTCACTAAAGGAAACAACCCCATTCTCTTTGATATTAAGAGAGAAGAATGTTGTTTCAAGAAATTTTCTTTAATGTCTTTAAAAATGTTACAATTTTTTTTTCCTGAAATTTATATATCATCAAAAAAAAATAAATAAATAAATAAATAAATAACATTGCAAAATAATACTGCCATGGGAAGGAAAAAGGCAGCATCTGCAGAAATGAGTTTTTGAGATTTTTTTTAAAACGTGTTTTGGATTCCATACTAATAATAGGGAAATGTTGGAATTAGATGTTCTGTTTAAAGTACAATAGATGGCAAGAAAGAAAGAATAATAATTTCAGATACTGCCCTTTAAATTCCCACGGTTTAAAGTACAATAGATGGCAAAAGAAAATAATAATATTTCCAGATACTGCCCTTTAAATCCCCACCGAATATATCACTGCTTATTTTACTAGCACAAATTAGCCGTATTTTCAACTCTATCTCTTTTGACAAAAAAATTACTTTTTTTCCTCGAGAGAAACTGCATTATGCCTTCCATATTCCATTCTTTTGTAAAAACATGCCATAGAATATCATTATGACATTTTAAAATCATGATAAATAATGTTTTGAACTTTTTTTAAACAAAGCTTAATAATGCCAGCATTATGAATTTTTTTTGTAATCCTCATATAGGGTAAGTGCTCCAATAGTCGGCCACAACGACATAAAACTGCTTATAAATAAAATATGTATAACTCAAAATCGAATATGATGCATTCCCACATTCCTTTACCTGTCCCCAAATATCATCCAACAACAGTGAAGTTGTAAAAACGTTTTATTAAGTAGTAATAAGTCATTTATTTTAAACGGTGTGCCTATCATCCTAGTTTACAATTCTGCTTATTTTTTACTTCCTTTTACAAAAAAGGAAGTATTGTATTCGCGAAAAAATTTTCACCCAAAACTTGGCCTTAATTTCCATTTTGCTAAGCCCCAAATGAATGTTGAGTTCTTTTTCAACCCGACCACACGTGGATATGTGCCTAGGAACGTACAGACACCCGAAATATCCATTTTGACGATCCCCGAATTAATTACAACGAGTTTTCTCGTGACGTCTGTTTGTACGTATGTGTGTGCGTATGTGTGTATGTATGTCGCATAACTCAAGAACGGAACGTCCTAGAAAGTTGAAATTTGGTACGTAGACTCCTAGTGGGGTCTAGTTGTGCACCTTCCTTTTTGGTTGCATTCATATGCTCCAAAGGGTTTTTTTTTGCCCCTTTTAGGGGGGAATCATTGTTAATTTCGATGTAAACTCACGTGGTGTTATAATTTGACGGACACTTGGCGATATATCGCCAGTCCTTTGGTCGCCAATTTGGCGACAAATTTGGCGATTTTTTTTTAATTTTTTTTTTCTTTTTTTAAAATTTTGTTTTAATTTAGCCACTGTTGGTGATATTTAGAGAGAAAACTATTGAACCATATTAAAACTGCCAATAATGAGAAAATGACATTAAATTGGAGTAAAAGGAAGTCATGTGATGCACACATCAGATCGTTTCTTAAGAAGACACATCATCTTTAAATGTAAATACCATTCTATTTTTCGTTTTAATGTAAATTTGCTTTTACTTATGTTTCAATAGATTGTATAGCATAACGTTTCAATTGAAAAATAAACTCCTTCTAGACTCAATCATTTTTAGAGGGGTGGCCGACTATCGGGTTCTGAATTCTTATGCATTTCCAATAGTCGGCCATGGCAGATTTACCACTGGTTCTATACTGTTTTGTTAATCTACCCAGCAGTCAACTGCGTATCTAATATGGATTTTCTAATATTCATCAAATACTAATTAAAATATAGTATTGACACAGCGGCAATTCAGCTGTTTTGAGAAAAAATTCCCTTTCTAATGTTATTTATTCTAAAGAAAATGTTTTAAACTTTCTGTCTAATCTTTTTTTTGACAAAAGGGGGTTATTTCGTCATTTTGTTGCCTCTAATGTTGGTTTCAACTTAGAATTCTTAGAAAACTGGTGTTGTAAATTAAGTCCATCGTTGCGTTTAGAATAAATGTTCTATTACTTAACATGTCATTACCAAATGGCGATTTATAGTCTTTCTTATCAGTTCATCTTACGCTTATGGTTTGATTTTACTAAGGCTAATTATTTTAAATGTTAGTAACACTTTTTATTACTGCTTTCATAACCAAATATTGTATTTCCTCGGGTTTTCTTCTATAGGAAATCAAAATTTATTTCTTGTTTAAAATATCGCTGACTTAGCTTCAAGATTTCATTATGTAGCTACTAATTCCATTTAGTTTGTTAATCGTTTACTAATATTCTAGTTGAAGGATGTATGATTATCTTCATGACACCCCAAATGTCTGAATTTTCAATTTGCTTACATACAGGCCCGTCACTTGGGCAATCAATGGGGGGGGGGAGAAGTCGGCAATTGACCCCTCTGGATTTTCACAACATAATGCGATTATGCATTTTTGCTCGTATTTTGATGCTTTTTTCCTTTCAAATGAACTGAATTCATACCCTTTGCACCCCCCCCCCCACCCGCCGAAAAACTTTGAAAGGACGGACGAGCCTACATAATTCATTCTACTGCAGTTCGTTCACAACGAAGTACCATTGCTTTTTATGATTAATTTTGCTTTAGACGTGATCTTGATTGCTAATCTTTTAAGTAACGTTATTTTTACTTTTATTGTTTTGAGGTGAAAGTATTTCCAAAACTACAATTTTAATTTTTTGTTCCGTATGTTTAAGTTTCGTTGTAATGAACATAGACTAGTCAAATGTTAATCATATCAATCAATAATTCGCTCTCTATCGGTCATGAATTCTATCCACTCTTTCGTTCAGGCCTAATGTTAACATAAACAGTTAACACTGAAAACCTTTTTTTGCCAGGATGGGGGGAGGGGGGGAGTCCAAATTATCATGTTTTGGAAGTTTTCAAAATGCCTTTCCCTCCCAAAAAATTTCCGGCTTAACCGGGGTCTTTTCCATTCATCAAGTTTCTTCTTTCGCAGCATATGATATCATTTTAGTGTTTGACGTAGAACAGGGGCTCTCAAACTTTCAGGCTCTGCAGCCCCTTTGAAGACTGATATGAGGTCACCTCCCCCCCCCCTTCTCCCTTCGTACGTGCTTAATACAAGCAATTTAATTGGAAACTGGAGCTGATATGGATAGCTGAAAACTAGTAAATAAGGGAAAATCTAGATAGTTTCACGCACAAGATTTAACTCAACTGTTCAAAGCTTTATTTTGAACAGCTTATTTCTAAACCATAAGAAATCCAAGATGAAAAGAAGTAAATAACGATTTTTTGATGTGGTTTAGGATCCAAGAGAGGTTGGCGTACACATTAGCCACTTTCACAACAATAATGGGAGGGTTGATTTTATTTTATCTGATATACACTAACGACTCCCCCCCCCCGCCCCGCCTTGAGATTCTTTTGCATCCCTCCCTCCCGTAGGTTGAGAACTGCTGATGTAGAAGATAAATAATTAAAAAAAATTGCACGAGATGCATATTCAAACTGATTGCAGTTTAGAAGATAATGCAGCGATAAACGTTATGAAGACATCCAGAATGCAAAATTCTTTCATAATTACTGGAATAATTAATTTTTTAAGTACACTATTGTGCTGTATGTTTTCGCATTCAATTTTGTTCCAATTTATTCATTTACATCTCATAAGAGTAGCAAAAATGAAACGGCTGACTACTGGCTCATGCATGGTGGAGCACTGGGTTTCTATGACCGACTACTGGAGCATTTTCTCGTATTAACAATAGCTTGGTTAAAAAAAAAAACATTCCAGAAATAAGTTAGTGAATCATTATCAGAAAGGTATAGCCTAAAGGTTTACATTGTTTTTGTTGTTGTATCGATAGCTGAAATTTATAGGTTAACAAAACTCAACAACTAATCTCTTAAATGACCGACTACTGGAGCATTTACCCTGTATAAAGCCAATGATCGAGTAGCGCTCCTGATCTTATCAACAATGAAATAGGGACCGGCAAGATAATTTGATTGTATGTTTTGGTGATGTCTAAGATGCAGGGAAAAGCTTTATTGTGACAAGGCTGAACTGGATCCGGTAACTTAACTGTTTTACTGGTAAGACTGTGTCATTTCAGGGGATGAAGAAACGAAAAAGTTGAACGCTATCTGCTGGAGTTAAGGGTTCATCCACTGGAGTTAGGGTTAAAATTTCAACTATCAAAATATCACCAAACAGGCAATGGCTACTTTCAAATGTAGAAACAATTTTCATCCGTCATATATTGTGTGTGTGTGTGACGAGCTATTTTCTAGTTAATAAATAAAAACCCATTAAGCCTTTAAAATGAACTACGTCCAAAACTTAACAGCTTAAATTGCCGAAGAAATGTTGAGAGTAAGAAATTCTTGACTGAAAATTCTTTTTTGTCCATGAGTGCAATGTATGTGATTTTCTCTTTAGTACAGTACGATTACGGAAACTCGGCCTAGGTCGAACCGAAAAGTGACAGAGTTAGAAATTAAGGGATTATTTGGAATAAAAGCACAACAAGTCTTTCTAGTTTTTTTTTTTTTTTTTTTTTGCCCTGCTAACGACTAGGTTATTGAGTCTGGAGTTATGGGGAATCTGCCGTATTAAAGGTCGCACAGGATCCAATGAACAATAATAACGTTATACTTTGAGTCGATTGAAATTTATATTTTAAATTCTTAGGGTTGGTTGGGGTAAATGGGACCCCTTTTGAGAATAATTTGTTTTTGAAACCTTACACAAAAGTCTAGAAACAAAAAAAATTAAACTTATTGTCTTATTTCATCTTGGACATTATTAATAAACAAAACTTTATCATTACTTTCTTAAAAAATGCTTTAAATATTCTTAACGATTAAATTTTTTAAAAAATCGGAATGGTGCCCCACTTACCCCATAGTACAGTGTTATAACCAGAGGTGCCATATAGGAGCGAATTTCCGCCTTGGGGTGCAAAGACGGAGCCACAGGGAGCCATGGAAGATAGGAAATATTGTTCCGATATCTTTTAGCACCTCAGTGGATGAAAGAAGGTAATGAAAGGCCATCAGCCCACGCAGTAGCCAATAGCTGAATCCTTCGAAAAGGTGCCCCGCTCGCACATGCGCTGTGCGTTCCGGTATGAGTTCAGTTTAGTCACTTTAATGGCGGATGACGATGCTGCAACAAAGTTGTTGGTACATTAAATTTTCACATTGAATAGACAACGAAACTGGATTAAAATTCAACATTTCTGTGACAAACCTTCAAGCGTAAGTACAGTTGTTTAATCATGGTGTAACTTTTAAGGCTTTCCAACAGGCTTTTAGTGTTTTCAGAGTTGTGTTTCAACAAAGTAAACTGAGTACTACTTATTGTTTATAGTTAACCGTTTTAACATAGTGATGTATGGCTTTTTCTATCATGTTTAATAATAATATAGTGTTACTTGTTTGTCGCGTCAGCGGCCTCGCGGATTTTCCCCAAAAATGTTTATTGTTAGCAATACGAAATAATTAATAAGTAACCGGGATGAAAATGCAATGATTTAACTAACTGCTACAGCAGATACTCTAAATGTCTTTATCTTCTCAATAAAATAGCTGCGTAGACGTAGAAAAGGAAGGGAAAAAAACGCTTTGAAAATAAATCTCTCTGTGTGTTTTATGCCATGACTCATTACGTGAAAATATTTCGTTGGTGTTATTTCAAAAAAAAAAAAAAAAAGAATGCAGTGTCTAGACGCGTTTATTATTTTTTTTCTTTCTAATTTCTGTTTCCAATGCTTTTCATTATGTAGGATGCTAAAAATTTGTTTTGATTTTTAATGTCAAAAAAGTTCCTATTTAAAAAAAGAAAAAAATTGCTTTTTTAGATTACTTATGTTCAAATATGATATTCAAATGTCGAACCATATATACGTATCTATATGTTACTCTTGATTAAAATATTTTGAACGTTTATGAAACGCCTGCAATTTATGAAACGATTTGATTTTTTCGTGATTGTAATATAACTAAATATTTTTGGCTGTGCCTGTAAATTATTCATAAATGCCTACGCTCTTAATTTTTTGGTACCATGCTGTAGTAAATGTCAATATTATTTAAAACTACTGAACAATCCAAGGGTTACAACTCAAATAGAGGAATTGAAGTCATGAACTCTTCTAAATTATGTTGAAAAGTCTGAAATGTGACCAAAAGCCTTAAATGACAAATTTTAATCCAAAATCAATTCAATGTGAAAAACGTACCAAGACATTGTATATCATAAACCTAAACAATAAACACAATAATATTCAAAAAATGCACACAATACGGGGGAGGGGGGGAAGAGGATCTACTGTAGAAATCAGTAAGGGTGCCCATTTATCTCTCCGAAGGTTCCTTCTTTTCACCCCCGCTGTCTGTCTTTTAAAAGGTGCCCATTTTTCACCCTTGTAAAAGGTGCGATTTCGGCTCCGTATTGGGTGCCGCTGGTGAACAAGCGTTTCCCCCTGAAAGGTGCCAAACGCAACCTGTAGTTTTAACAGTGTAGGTAAGCGTTAAGTGGGTCACCCCCCCCCTTTTATTTAAAGGGGGAGTGACAATACAATAAACACAATAATATTCTTATCTTATCTAAGAAAGGGGTAAGGGGGGTCTTACATGATAAAGTATGTAAATTTTTAGGGTGAATTATTTTTTTGTGCCTACAGGTATATATTTTACTTTTATTTAAAAAGGTGTGTTTAATGAACGTAATACAGTTGATTAAGATCAATTTGAGTAAATTTGTCAGAACTATAAGTTGAAAAAGAAATTGAAAACACTAATGACTGAGTCTATGTTAAGTAGGCTAAGGAAGAACCACTATCGCTTCATCCTCAGTAATAATTCCAACATCCTCTGCACTATGCAAATAAAAAAGGCCACTATTTCTATTTGTTCTTGTAAACTCAAGGGTATTTTTTAATTTGTATCATCAACTTCCAACATTAGATCTACTTAAATCTTAATGATTTTCTTTCATGTTATGTTTCACAAATACATAATCACCAGTTTTAGCAGTTTTTGTAGCTGAACTATCAATTCCTACTAAGCCATCATAGCTGTCTTGTATTTCACCAATACAAATATTTCATCAGAGTTGCTTTTCAGTTTGAAATCCCCATTATTGCAGGGGGACCCACTTAACCCGTATAGCAAAAATGTACGGGATGAATGGAACCCCTCCTTTTAAACACTTATTAATAATATTTTATGCAAAAATTCTTGTTGCTGTATTAACTTTAAGTTAAACTACAGGTGAAAAATTAATTATCATGAAAAAATAATGAAAACTAACCTGGAAACACTCTTTGAAAAATGTTGCTTGAACTCGAAAAAAAAAATCCGATTTTTTTTTTTTTTTTTTTTTTTTGGACTAAGTTCTATGACCTAGAAAAAAATTACATGAATCCGAAATATATGCAAAACCAATCACTGTGATGAAATTCAACATGACCAGTGCAAAAAAGTTTGAAAACTTTAGCCATATTTCAGTTTTAAGGGGGTGACTCACTTACCCCAACCAACATTAATAGGTACTTCTCATTTTTAAACTTTAAATAAAACATTTGGGTTGCGTCAGTGGCGGATCCATACGATCCTGTTGGGAGGGGCAACTGAGTAATGCATTATAAGGGGAGGGGGGCTAATGAAAGTAATTTTTTTTTTAAATATAAGAAATGTGAAGCATGATGTTTTTTTTTTTTTTTTCGAATAATGTATATTGTTCGAAGTGTTTTAATGAAAGTTATAAGTGTTTCAAATGCCCACACACACACACTCAAGAGTAAAAAATTTTTAAAAAAAATCATCTATTGTTTTGGATCTATTATCCAAATTAAAACCTTCAACTTTTGATTCGTTTGAGAACTCGTGAAATATTATGAGTAGCCATTTAGGTCCTCAATTGTACTTTTTTCCCTTTATAAAAGAAAAGTTGCAGTATCAAGATAGCATCTCTTTTTACCAGTTTTCGTACCAAACAATAGTTAAATACTAAACTTGCATTTGGTAAATAAAATTTGAAGATAGTTATGGATTTGTTTGTTGATTGAGTTGTTTAATATTCGCGCATAAGGAGTGTTTGCAGGCCCTCCATTGAAAATTTGTTAGGAACGCATTTTTAGACTATTTTGGTCTGGGCATTTGGGGTTTGGGCACTTCCCCCAGAACAAATTTCGGAATTGAAGTCCTAAAAACGCAATCGTAGGCCACTTTTGAAGATGTAGCGGAAAAGACATGAGGTTCAGGACTTTTCCCCTGAAAATTTTCGATGTAGGAGTTCCAAAAACGCCGTTTTAGACGATCTTTGAATGATGTTGAAAGATGAGGAAAGCAGGACGTGGGGGGCTCCTCTCCGGAAATTTTTCGAAATTGAAGACCTGAAAATGCAGTTGTAAGCCATCGCTTATGACGTAGGGAGAAGGAACGGGACTTGGAACTTTTCATCGGAAATTGTTAGGATCTGGAGCCTTGAAATGCGATGCTTGGCCATCTTTTGTAGCGCTGAGGGAAGGGATGGGGTCCGGAGCAATTCCTCAACTTTTCGATATTGAAGCTTCAAAAACATAATGTTAGTGAATCTTCATTGATGTTAGGGGAAGGACTCGGGATCTGGGGCTCTCCCGCGGAATTTTTTCGGAATTGAGGTTCTAAAAACGCAATTGAAGACCATTAACGACATTTTTGAAAAAGTTTTCGATTCCGCCAATTTTTTCGAAATTAAAGCCCTAAAAATTCAAAATTTTGGCGATCTTCGATGACATTTGAGGGACTTTCCCTTCGAAAATTTTTGGAATTAAAGTCGTAGGTGATTTTTGTGATGTGTTTGTGTGTGCGAGGGGGGCTGGTGGAGAGTTTGGTGACCTTTTTCAGGACATTTTTCAAATTTATAAACCTTTTGCAGGGGCGATCGCCCCAATCGCCCCCCCCCCCCTGTGGATCCGCCACTGGGTTGCGTTGAACGGGTGACAGAAGTTTCATGTTTTTGGGAGTGGGGGAGCTTTTATTCCTGAGTTATTTCTCTCAAACGAATTTTTACTCAGTGTTTCATTTACCGCATGTACTCATTTATATGCTTTAATTCTTTCTGTATATATATATTTTTTTACATTAACCGGTATTTACTTTCTTTTCTTTACCCGGATTTCATTTTAAAACTCTTAATTGAAAATATGGGATGAAAAATGACAAACTGTTTTTACTCCTATTTAACTGCATAAAAAGATTCTAATTTCATAAATGACTGCCAAAATTTGGAAAGAAAACTTGCATTAAAAAAAAAAAAGAAATATAAATAAAGAAATAAAGAAAAAGTAAAGCTTAAATCCAGTTCAAAGCAGATATCATTAACCCTCGTTTACTGTAAAAAGTTTTCGATTTAACTCGTCCAATTTTCGTCAACATCATGCAGACAAACATCCAAAATCTTCGAAATAATAAACAGGTGAGAGTGATATAAAAGTCAGTGAAGACTTTACTCACTAAACAACGAGGAATAACGCGAATCGTTTACAAGTGCAAATAATCAATTAATGAATCCTCGGGGTGTTTAATTAAATGAGGGATTCAGTTCTGGGGAATGGTGAGGCACTTGTTTAGGGAATAATGGCTACGTGCTTAATGCAAGAGTACTCTTAATTCAACATCACATCACGTATTATGAGCAAAGCTCGCTGATTTATAGATGCACTGTCTTTCTGCTTGGAAAGCTTTACACAGTTACGCTCAGTAATCTAATTAAGTTTTATCTTGATTTACTTTACGGAAACTAGTTGATTCCTAAGTGATCAAACTCTTTAGTATTTACACTATAATGCGAGTTGTGAACAAGATGGCTTGATTTTTTTAGTAACTAATGGCATAACCACCAATATACTTTCTACCTCCGGCAAGTTGTGCTCCGCTGCCCGACCGATTCAACGATTCCATTACTTGAAATAGGGGTGGGAAAAACGGCTTAAGAACTAGCGGATTTAGTTGGCAGTGACGAAACCATTTGGCGAACTATATTGCTATACCTCACTAGGATAGACCGACCAGTGAATGAACAGTTAAGCGCTATTTCATTTTTTAAAAATCCTAGTAATTTTAAATTCAATACTATACAGATTGTGATAGCTAAAACATTTTAATTGATCTATGTAAATATCTCTAAAAAAATCGCGGGAACTTAAATGGTTCCGCTTCCGACTTTTTTAGGTGTTTAAAGAAAAAATGGCACAAAGACCCAGTGAATGAACACCTCGAACCAGTAAATGAACACAAATTGGTCCAGTGAATGAACATGATAAAATTTGATTCAAAAAGAAACTAAGTTTCTTTGAGATCTATCTATCTATCTATCTATCTACTTATCTGTATCTAGCTATGTATATCTATCTATCTATCTATCTATCTACTTATCTATCTATCTATATACTTATCTTTCGATCTATCTATTTACTTATTTATCTACTTATCTATATATATATAACTACTATATCTATATATCTATCTATCTATCTATGTATATCTATCTATCTATCTATATACTTATCTATCGATCTATCTCTCTACTTATCCATCTATCTATTTATCTATCTATCTATCTATCAACTTATCTATTTTTCTATCTATCTACTTATCTATCTACTTATCGATCGATTTATCTACTTATCTATATACTTATCTATACATCTATCTACTTATCTATCTGTCTATCTACCTAACTATCTACCTATTTATCTGTCTGTGCATCTAAATGCCTACCAATCTATTACCGTTTCTCCTAATCAATCTATTTATCTGTCTGTGCATCTAAATGCCTACCAATCTATTACCGTTTCTCCTAATCAATCTATTTATCTATCTATCTACCTGCTTTTTTACCTGTCTGCCTACCTATCTATCTATCTTATCAGCATATCTACCTATCTATATCTATCCACCAATCTATATCTAAAGGTCTATCTACCTGTCTATATATCTACCTACTATCTATCTCTATATCAGTCTCTCTACCTAGCTATCTATCTCTATATTAGTCTCTCTATCTACCTATCTATTTATCTATCAATAAATCTATCGATCTATCTATCTACCTATCTATTCTATCTCTATATTTATCTACCTATATATCTATTTACCTATTATTTTTTATATATCTATCTCTTTATCTTCCTCTATCTATTTATCTATCTATATACAAACATACATACATATCTACCTATCTATTCTCTCTCTTTGTATATATATTTCTATTTCTCTATCTCTCTATCTATCTGTCTATCTATCAAGAGAGATAAAGATATAGAAAGATAGATGTAGGTAGGTAGGTTAATATACAGATAGAGATATAGATAGACAAAAGATAAAACTCAGTAAAAAGTGCATTGTTTACAAAGACAAAAATAAAGAAATTATAAAATATGTAATGAAATCTTTACTAATAATAAAGCTGAAAGTCTCTCTGTCAGGATCTCAGTGACGCGCATAGCGCCAAGACCGTTCGGCCGATTTTCATGAAATTTGGCACAATGTTAGTTTGTAGCATGGGAGTTTGCACCTCGAAGCGATTTTTCGAAAATTCGATGCGATTCTTTTTCTATTCCAATTTTAAGAACAAAAATATCATAAGATGGACGAGTAAATTACGAAATCATCATAACGTGGAACCGTAACATGGGCAAGAGCCAATTGGCGAGATACGAAATTATCATAACGTGGAACCGTAACATGAGTACAAGCCAATTGCGATAAAATTTACCATACATTATTTGTAAATATACAGGCGAACCAAAAGACCTTTTAATTTTTCTATTACGGGCAAAGCCGTGCGGGTACCACTAGTACATAAATAAATAAGCATATAAAACTGAATGCATTACAAATAAGTAAGAAAATTAAAATATCTCAAAGAAACTTCAAATTTCTTTTTAAATCAAAAGAAATTTTGCCATTGTTCATTCACTGGGTTTTCGCAATTTTTCGAACCCAGTGACTGAACACCCTTCTACCTGAAAATCTACGTATTCTGCATTGATTGAAACAATTTAAATCCATAGCCTAAATATGTATACTTAATTTTTCTTTCGTAAAGTTAAAAAATAAAATTTATCAATAAAAATAATCATAAAAATAATTGCTTGCGCGAAACCAGCCTTTTTATTTTAAAAGAGAAAAACAACGATTCACGGCAGTAAAACTTTCAAATTTTTTTCAGGAAAAAAATACGTATCCAAAGTAACCAAACAGGTGTCAGATAACTTAGAATACCAATAAAGAACACTTTTGTAGTGAATTTATTTAGAAAAAAAATTTTGGAAGTTTTTTTTTTTTTTTTTAATGACGCGCTGTTCATTCATTGGCTGGTATTCACTCACTGGTCGGTCTACCCTATTAGTAAGCGGTACAGATTTTCTCACCAATAAAAGGATTGCAATGGTAACCCAACCACACCTAACAATGCGTCTTTTTACTGATTGCTCTCATTTGAAAGAAATAGACTTGTTCACACACACACACAAGGCCATAGCTCAACTTGTCGGAACTGAACAGTACCTCTTCTTCTATTGTACATGGAATTGCTGGTTATGTGTATTGTTTTTTATTGTTGAAAATCAATAATTAAAAATTGTTTTAAATTCTATATTACCTTAATCCAATAATAATTTTTTTCGAATATTTAAAAGTTTTCATTCCGCTGGGCAAAAAAAAAAAAAAAAATAAGATACATGGTTATGAATGTATTTCTAAAACATATTTTTGCCTACAAAAATTTTTATCAGTTACTCAAGAATCATAATTAAATTTACTTTCCCTTAAACAAGCAACACGCAAGATAATTAGATGTTTACCTTGAATGAAAAACAAAAACGTAATATTTTCCATGCGACAAAGTAGTTTATCCCTACATATCCTTCTAAATAAAACACAAAAGCATACGTTGAATCAAAAGGATCAAAAGGCATTTGCAAAGGCGCAGAGAAGTATCAAAGACAAGGAAGAAAGAGATGCAAAAGAAAGAGGATGAAAGGCAAAGAAAGGGGAATATTGTTTCATCCCGGCACATCCAAGATTGATAGCCATGTGGAAAAACGAGTCTCTTAAGTAAATACAAATGAGAATTATCTACGTCCCCTGTGTGCTTAAGCTAGATAAAGAGTTACAAAGGCAAAGCAACCTGCATAACGTCTTCAGTTTCGTTTAGTTTTGTTAGCATAGAAAGATGGAAGTCGCTTTCACTTTTTATTCATGCCTTTTTTTTTCTTTTTTTTATTTTGTCATTTACTTATATTCACACAGACATTTCCCCTTCAGACCTGGAGCTTACAAAAACATGATATCCTTAAGTGAATATGCATCAAAAAATTAAATTTGTTTTTGATATGAGTGTAATCGAGTTTCGACAAGCCTGATATGGGTAGGTTTCTTCGTTCTAGGTTAATGCAGTGAGCTCGCCAAATGAAAATACAGGGGTACGTATCAAAAATATACATTTATTGAGCAATCACGATTGATTATTGCTTTCATTTGACTGTTTTGATGTGCTACGATTTTATTTTCCCGCCAGCACCCTCTGCAGCATCACCGTCGACCGGCCGCCTCACGATGCTGCTCCTCTAGCGGAAACAGTCTCAAGGTTGTGTCAATATCCTACACTTACACGCATACATACACGCACGTACACACACACACACAAACGCCTACACACACCTACACAAACACATACTCAAACACATACACACAGACACCTACACATACCTACTCACAACTACCCACACACTCATGCCTGCACACAGACACAAACACATATGCCTACACACACACATATACATCCCCCCCACACACAAACACTCATACACACAACTACCCACACACTCATACCTGCACGCAGACACAAACACACATCCCTACACACATACACATACCCCCCTACACACATACCCCTCTACACACAAACACACATACCCCTCCACACACACATAAACGAACACGCCGACATACGCACACACACTCGTGATGTCGAAAAACATAATTTGAATTCAAGATGTCAAAATTCAAAGTAATTTTTTTTATGTATTAGGGGAGACCGGGGCAGGTTTTCGCGCGGGGCTCGTTTTCGATTTGACTTTAACTCGTTAGCGAGCCGGTAGAGCGAAGCACCGACCAGATTATTTGAAAGGCTGCGCCACTAGACGACAACTACGAGAGTTTCAGTTGAATGGCTGTTCACATCGCTGCGTAACGTCAGTTTCACTTGTTTTTATACAGGTAAGTAAATTTTGATGACCTCATTTAAGCTAAAAACAAACATATACGTCTTAAGTTAAGTTTTTGTCTGTTGTAATATTTCGAAAGAACACATTTAGGAGCTACCTGTGATGTGATAGTTTGTCCATAAAATTCTTTTTTTGACCGTCTGCGTGAAGTTAAAGGAAAAACATGGCGACGGGGCACGTTTTCGAACACCAAGCGGGGCATATTTTCGCATCGAAAACGTGCCCCGTCGCATCGAAAATATGCCCTGCCCCCTTCGATCGCTACCATTTATCGATGTTTATTATATTATTTACTCTTAAATGAAACATAAATAGTTAAATACTCCTGAAAAGCTAAGCTTCTTATCTGACAACTTATATTTTTAAACAAAAGACAGACAAAAAATAAATCACAATCTCAATCATTCATGAGAGATACATGTTAAAGCAAAATAGGGCTAAGTATTTATAAAAAATAGCATTAAACTGATATGTTCACAGAATGACTTGATTATTATGACTTGATATTGATCTGCGTGTTGGGTTTTCAGATTTGTCATGGTACGACACTACAAAAAGAAGTCTGAAAGAGGCAAGTACACCAGCCTATTTCACCGACAGACCTGCCCCAGTACAGGCAGAGGTGTACAGGCCTATAACAGGGCAGCACGAAGAGGCTGATACTCAAGTTCTAACACAGCCAAACGACCCCAGAAGAAGTGAGACCTCTGGAAAAAGCGGGTCCGAGAAAACAGACCAGCAAAGGAAGAAAGAAGAGAAAGTCGGTCATTTTGACCGACACTCCGGTCAAAGAGTAGCTTAGACTAGAGCAGCAACAAGCTAAGCAGAGAAAACAAATGAAAAATGAGAATGGAAAGAAATAAGAAAAATGTAAAAAAGAGTTTATTTAAGAGACAAATTGGAAAACCTAACAAGCCCGAAGAAAATGAAGAATCAAGTGATGAAGAAGAAGAAGAATGTGCTTGCATTTACTGCTTAGAATTGTACAGTAAATCTAAGGCTAAAGAGATATGGGTAAAGTGCACTCGTTGCAAAAGATGGGTCAACGAGTCTTGCATCAAAGGAAACCCCATGTTCTTTGTATGCATTAATTGTGACAGTGACGATGATGTTTAGTGTTTTTAACAGTCCTACATGTATTAAAATTATTAAGTAGTCAAGTTGGTGATGAGTTTTTTTAAATGTATATTTATTGAAAATCAATAAATAACCTACCTTGAAAATATTTTGTTTGATTTCCTAAATTGTATTGATATAAGTGCATGCGAAAACTTGCCCCTGTCTATTAATAAGGTATGCGAAAACTTGACCCGGTCTTGGGGCACATTTTCGCATGTGACATAACGACACTTAAAGCTATTTTTCTGTAAAGCAAAACTTAATTAATTGATGTAAGTAATTCCACGTTGTACCCAAGGTTTCTCTGAATGGTGTAGTAGTTTTTTCAAGCTTAGGTAAATAAATAAAAAATAAAAATAATAATTTTAAAAAAGCACAAAAACCTACCCCGGTCTCCCCTATTTTTATTCCTTTAAAACAGATATATGACTTTAACCATCTCGTTACGTTATACTTCATTATAGGTTCCTACTTCAAACAGCGATACTTTGGTTTCGAATCATCCGAAAATCCACTTTTTGTTCAGCTAAACCATTCATTCATCTTAAAAACATATGCGACCGCTAAATGGCAACAAAAATCAACCTGAAATGCAATTACGGATGCTGACAACTTATTTTCGACCAATAGGGGTTTATTTTTCTGCACTTCTTTACTAATAATAAAGCTGAAAGTCTCTCTGTCTGTATGTCTGTGACGCGCATAGCGCCTAGACCGTTCGGTCAAATTTCATGAAATTTGGCACAAAATTAGTTTGTAGCATGGTGGTGTGCACTTCGAAGCGATTTTTCCAAATTCGATTTTGTTCTTTTTCTATTCCAATTTTAAGAACATTTTTCACATAAATTTGATAATATATAGGGGATAAATATTTCATTCACCTTTTTAAAATTTAGGTCATTCGAAAACTTGGACTTTTTTGCATCAGATGAAGTTTGTTGAAAGCTTCTCCGAGCATTAGAAGAGCTGTAGTAGTCGCTTAAAGCAAACCCAAGTCCAAGGCTCAACTTCAGCAAGCCAAACGATTCTAAATGATTGAGCTCGAGAATTCCAATTTAATGATAAAGGTACTCGGAGTAAGAAAAGAAACACTTTAAATATTTTCACCCCTAGTTTGTATCGACCCGAAGCAAAGAAAACATTTTATACAAATTGATTTTCCCAATATTGGCAGTTTTAATGAGATTCAAGGGTTAACTCCCTAAATAAGACCAAATTGAAACCAGATTAAAAAATTAAAAAACTCCAAGTTGGCGACAAAACTTGTCGACCAAAAGCTTGGCGATACATTGCCAAGTGTTTACCAAATTATAACACCACTTAAGTTAGCACTGAAATTAACAATGATTTTACCCCCAAAAAGGTGTAAAAGTCCGCCTTTGGAACATCCGAATGCAACCAAAAGGGAAGGTGCACAATTAGACCCCGCTAGGAGTCTACGCACCAAATTTCAACTTTCTAGGACATACTGTTTTTGAGTTATGCGAGATACATACGCACATACATACGTACATATGGACGTCACGTGAAAAGTCGTCGTAATTAACTCGGGGATCGTCAAAATGGATACTTCAGGTGCTTATACGTTCTAGGTATATATCCACGTATGGTCGATTTGAAAAACAAAATCAATATTCATTTGGGACAAGCAAAATTTAAATTAAGGCCGATTTTTAAATGAAAATTTTTTCGCGAATACAATACTTCCTTTTTTGTAAAAGGAAGTAAAAATTAAAGACGAATGGAAATTATTTTCGAAACGGAAATTAAATTTCTATTTATCCATGGCTACGTCTTTTATTTGCTTTGATTGTTTGGTCCCTTTTTTTTTAACATTTTTAAAAAAAGTGCTTATTTTGGCGATCAATCTTACTTTTTTATTGAAAAGGATTAAAATTTAAATATTTCAGCTGTTAAGAAAAAGTCGACTGCTTTTATTTTCTTTTATGGAATTACGTTCAGTAAATTATTAAAATATTGAATTACAACCATCTTTTATAGCGTTTAATTTTGGAAAAATATCTTATTTTGCGTTTTAAGCAAGGAAGGGAAACTTAATTCCTCTTTAAAAATATTGCTAAGGCTTTTGCTGATTTCTGTTAAGCTACATGCTAAATTTTCAAATGTGCCAAAAAATATATGAAGAGATCTTAAAAATATTTTTTTTTTCTTAACGCACAGCATACGTAAACTGTAAATACACAGTCAAACCAAATGACCTTTTAATATTCCACTACGGGCAAAGCCGTGCGGGTACCGCTAGTACAAAATAAATTGATTGATAACTGAACGATTTTCTTGAGATAAATTAGTTCTGTTACGTGCATGCGTTTAAATTAGTTTGAAACATTTTTGTTTCTTTAAGAATTGATAAATTCCAGTTTAGACTTCAAATGAGGCTTGTAAAACAAATAAGAAAATACAACGTTTGAGATAAAATGTCTGCACATGGTTTATTATGGCATTTTATATTCATTTAATGTCAAAAATATTTTCGTCTTATTTGCTCGTAATCGGTCAAGAGAATGTTAAGTTTACAGGATGTAACGAATTTTAAAAAAAGCCGTTTTTTTCTTACCCGGGTGCAGGTACAAAAAATTCTTACTGCGCTAGGAAATATTTACTAACAGTGGCAACTTCTACTAGTAAACTTTATTTGAGCGTAGCACTTGTTGATATCAAAGAACTTAGAAAAAGACATCTTATACGAAATTGACATTATTTGGAACGAGTAATTTAAAAGCTTATATGAGGCAGTGAGAAGCAAAGGGATGCAAGTGGACTATTTTAAGTTTCGAGTAAAACGCGTTTAAAGATCAGATCCTAGGTAGGCTTTCGTTGAAATTTCTTTCTAAATCATGCTGTACAGCAGCACCTACCAGGGCTACTAGTACCATCTCTTGCCCTAAAGTAGAGGAGAGGTTCACCTACCATGTGTACTGGTTATCTCCAAATTTTTAATTTTGCCACTTGCATCCCTTTGCTTCTCACTACCTTATATGGGGGACGTAGTTAAATGATGGAAATGATACAAATGATCATACCACTCAAAATCGATGAAAATCAATTTTAATCTGAACAGTAACATGCTAAATTAAATAAATTTTTTCATTATCTTTATTGATAATATGAAAAAGTGGTTAAAGTAAAAAAAAAGTTAATGACACTGCATAGCTTAATAACGTTCTCACACAGTAAAACCAAATAGATTCTACCAATTTTTAAAAAATCACTTATAATACAAACACTGCTTTACGTGTTTATTTACAGTTATGTTCTTGAAGCTTCTTTTTTCCTTATCATACACAAATTCATTTTCCATTGTATTCAATTTTAAATCTTTTTTTGAAAGAAAATTCATCAAATGGAGATGGTGGCATCGAAATTCAATGTGGATCATCTTCAATTACGTCAGGAATTTTAGATGATTTTAGTTTAAAATGTAGGACTAAATTAAGATTGCTTTTGATCCATACATCTGTGAAATGTTTAAATTTAAACAAAATATTTTCATTCACACATTTTTTGTTAATCTCAATGGTAAAATTATCTGCGTTTTTTTTAATTTTAATTTTATCGTTTGCTTCATTTCTATTTTTATTTTTATTAAAAGTTAATTCTTTTCTTCCTCTTTATTACTATGTGATAATAAGGTTCTCAATTCTTAACCCATCTATCATTGGAATGAAATCATCAGACGCATGAGACCAATTACTTTTCTCTAATAATTAAAACTGTTTTTTATCTTAAAGTGACTAAGAGAAGATACTAAAGATAAGTAGTCTGATTAAATTTTGTCCTTAAATTCATTGAGTAAGTTCCCTTATGAAATCTTTGATAAGAACGATTTTCTTTAAACATCTAGTTTGTCGTTATGTTAATAGAATAATGTAATGTGTGATTGAAATTATTATGTTATTATAAAAAAATTCTATACTTCTGAATTCTGTGAAATTACAACTAATAATTTAACCTTTTAAATATGTCCTCGAATCAAAAACGCAAACTTCCTTAATTAAAAACATATCGTCTGCGTTATTGATGTAAATACCATAGACTAATAATAAGAGTAGACCGAGCTTTCCCAGACTTGCTGATGAAAAAATTGGTTCATGGATACATCATGTGACTGGTGGAAGGCTTGGCGAAAACTTTGGCAGCATGGTTGCTAGATGGCAACATTATCTATAGTTTGGCACTCGACATGTATTTTAAGTAATGTGTTTTCATTATAATTTTTTACCAGGTGCAGAGATTGAACTGTTTTTCTTTTAGTTATGAATTATTTTGACATTAGCGATTAGTTTTTGATCACAGTTTTCAGTAACTTTTATTTCATTTGGAACTGCTACGTCAGCGTTGGCGTGAACGTAATGGAGTAAACGTTTTGCGTTAACGCAAAAATGTACTAATCGGAATCTTAAATTGAAATTGTAGGTAAAAATCTTACCGTTTGCCAATTCTATTTGGGCGCTTGCATCTTTAATTGCTTAGATAGTTATTGAAATTGACTAAAAAAAAAGGCACAATACTATCTAAACGAAAAACTCACTATATTAACAAAATATTAACAACTTAGAATAACAAATTTACAAATCGGACTCCATAAATATTCCGCGTTCCATCAATTCTATTTATTTTATTTCTCACGGGCGTTGATCGTCTGCTACGATCAACGCCCGCTGTCGCTAGGATATCCACTAGTCACATGGTTTGGTTCATGAGCAACAAAGGGTTGCCATAGCTCGTTCTATTCTTATTATTAGTCTATGGTAAATACTACCGTACGAAAATATATTTTAGCTTCTATTCGCAACTCCAGAGCTCGAATACGCTACCTTGTGGTGATTAATAATACTAAAGAAAAAGGTAAAACATTCCATTCCACGTGTTTTCTTTGTGGTAAATTACAGGCTTCAGACAGTTTATTGTGTAATGTAATTTCAGAAGAATAGAAAAGAAAGCTTCCCACCAACAGGATGAAAAATTACTGTCATTCCCTAAGCGTCAAAGCAAGTTATAAGTTACGGCATTTGTTTGTTTTACCTTTTTCATCCGCCATTAGACAGTGGCTGCAGCACCCCCTATAGTTCATTGGAGTTGCGAATTAATCCATTGATTCCATTTTCAATTTTATTTAACTCCAAGAAAAGATACTATGCTTCAATCTACTCAGACCACTATTACATTAAGCCTACCAACATGTTATTCTTAGAGAAAAAAAATACGTTCTTTTGCTTGACAAATCAAAGACTCTGGACAAATGTTTAATGTCAGTCAAAAAATAGATGGTTGCAAAACGATAAAAGAAAATCGAAAACCAAACTAAAAGAAAGGAACAAGCGATAAAAGTTACACACACACAAAAAAAAAAAAAAGATGAAGAAGAAGAAACTCCGCAGCAAAAGCACGCAGATGATAACTATTCGAAAAGAAAGAGTCTCACGGGCAAACAGAAACGGGTATTATGACTTTCAGTAAGTTTAAGTAGGATTAAGAGCAAGTAATGAAAGAGGGTTCCTGACAACGTAAATACGGGTCTAAGCTTTCTGTCAGCTTTGTTCGCTAGGGAGAAAATAAGTAGGTTTTTTTCCCCTTTCAAACATTTTTTCCCTACGCGCGGAATTTTTCTCGTTGTAAAAGAAACATTTCTGTAACTTCTGCAATCAATCTGGCTTCCCTCTAGGCCTTAGAGCTCCGAATACTTGAACTTAGTTTGGACATAGTGAGTTTAGTTGCTTTTGTAAGGAGATACGTCTTTATTAGTTATGACGTGTTTGTAATTTTTCACTGTCTTGGTTTTGTATTTTACAACAAGGAGTTGCTTGCAAACTTGTTAGAGAAAGGTATCACACAAAAAACTGCAGTTCCCAAAAAAGAGAGGCTATTTTGTTTCATATTAACGTTAAAACATTGTTGAAGTGAGTCATAAAGAGATATATTTATAATACACAGTAAAAAAAAAAATCCGAAACGTTACTGCTTATTTCCGTGGAACGTCTCGGGATTTCACAGGTTTTCATTTATTTCCCCCTAAAATCAAGTATATTTGCAAAAACGTTTCCTGAATTGTCGAAAGTTGCACGAATGCACACTTTTCACTTTTGTGAAAGATAATTTTAGTTACCATTTTAAAGGTTGACTAAACGTGTTTATTAAGTGAGTCGACTGTAGTTCGATTATGACAGCGAATAAGTCTCTGGATAGCTGTAGCTTTGTTAGGAAATAATTGCAAGCAAGGGATATGTTTGGTGCGTGCTTGCAATTCTCTCTTAGCGTTGGTCATGATTGCTTTATAGCCCTGGCCCCACAATGTAGTCCCGTAAAAATTTTTAGGTCCAGAGAATTTCTCTTTAGAATCTTGATCTGTAGGTGTTCTAATGCGAGAATATCTTGGGTAGACATGTTGAATCCTGCGCGAAATAATTTTACAGGCCATCAAAGAAGGCGGTCATTTTGGTTCACTTGCTCATTACGTTTTTCGCAACGGGCGTACCTACAACTTAACTTTTAAATTTGAACTGCAGTTTTTGGAGTCTAGGAAGTCAATTAATGTATTAATTATGTCATAAAAACCGCTCTAGTTGTTTCCACAATTTTACATGGAGATATCTCTGACATTTGTTGTTGAATATTCTGATTATTAAAAAATGTGCAAAAAATAATAAATAATCCAAAATGCTCATTTTAAACTCGTGTTTATCACATACATGTTTCTTCAACAACACAATAAACGAAAAATACAAGATTAGTTACTTTTAAAAAAGGTTACGATCTATTTTTGCATTGCATGTTATTGCACTACGACGGACGTCTGTATCATTTGATGCCGCAACCACTCTTTTTGAACCATTTTTATTAGTCTATGTGTGGAAAAATTCGTAGATCTGCATCTTATAATGTTTTAATCTAATTAAGCTCTTTAATGATCTGTCTCAAATCTCCTATGAAAAGTATTGCAGATTGCTTCTTTATTACCTGTTAAACCGCTAGCAATTGCTGAAAATGTAGCATTTTTGGATAGTTCTTCTATTTCCTTGCGTGCTAGTTACTGTAAATTTTCCTTATTTGATACTGAAGACTAGAATTTTTTTACCTTTATAGGTACTAGTATTTTTCTGTCAATTACAGCAAGGTTTGTTGTGCCCTTAGTTGGTTCTCTTCTCATCCTTTCAGATTATTTCACAAAATATTGCAAATAACTATCGAACACAACATGAAGTTCATGAAAAGAGAATACAGAAATGAATCCGTGCAGACTTTGCTGACAACTTCGTTAAAAGTTTTCTTTATTTAGCGGACTTGTGACATGAAATATATAACGAGTGCAGTTTTTATTGGGGATACTTTGCTAAATAAAAAATGTTCTGGCAACAGATATTTCTGTAATCTAGCTTGGTAGGTAAATCACCATCACCAGGGACGTGAAAAGGGGGGGGGGGTGAGAAAAGAAACCTGTTGGCCCGGGCCTGAGCTTGAAGGGGACCCAATATTTTTAAAACTAGGGGTGAAATATATGGGTAAACAATATAGAAGAGGGCCCGGAAAAATCATTTGCGACGGGCCCCAAAATTTCTGTGCACGCCCCTGACCATCACATAATCTCTTCGTTGGAAACAAGTCTAGAGCTAAAATATTTTTAATGCATTCTCCACTTTTTTTCGCTATTTCCATGTCTCCGCACCCTTGTTAAAGTTGATTCTTTCCCATTAGCTTAGAAGTGATATTTTATGAAGAACTGTGTACATCAAAGCATGGTAGATTGACTTTCGAAAGTAAATCAGACAATTTTTGAAACAAAATGTATCCAGTCTAAACTGGTGGTACTGTTCTAATCAATGATTCATGATATTCATGATGCTGAGAAGGCGAATCACAAGTCGTTATATGAGAAAGCTGTCAAGTTGCCCTGTTTCAGAAATCTCATAGGGCAACTTTATATATATGTTGTTAGATAAAATCAACAAGTCTTTTGACATTTTCATCAAAATACTGGCTACGATTGCCTATAAAAATAATGATGCGGGACACTCTCATAGTGATCCATTAAGTGAGAACTAGTAAGACCGCGAAACTCATTGCATATCATTAAAATTTCATGATACTCTAAATGCCACTTGGCAACATATTTTTTTCGTCTGCCTTGCAATTTCTCCGGTACTTTTCTGTGACCGTTGAATCGTTTCTTCCAACTTCATCTCTGGCTTCAAAGAATTTAATTTACCATTCTAATTTTTAACAACAAATTTACCTTGAACGAATTTTTCGTACAGGCAGGGACATTCATTTTCTAGCGCCCTTATCCTCTCTAAGTACTATGTTGAATATAGTAGATAAATGAAGCAATCAAATATACGAAAGACTGGACACAGTAATTCAACAGTCTGAACGTATAATTTAATTTTCTTCGCTATCAGCAATAATCAAGTGTTTTACAAGTGATACCAGTGAAGGAAAAAAATCACAATACCTGCACAGTTCCGATTTGTCACTGAATCCCTTAACAAAAACTCAATCTGTTTTCTTTCAATATTTGAGCGTAGCGATTGAATCATTATTTGACTTTTTCCCTCATCCTTTGAGCCAAGAGCATCCTGAATCATCTTAACTCGCTTAGCAGAACTTCTCTTGTTGTCTAAAATCAACATCTTATAATAATTTTCCCAAGATTCTCATAGATTTTCTGCAGTCTTTACGGCTTCTTGTGAGCTAAAAGCAGCAACAAGTACTTTTGGAGATAAATGTCTAGAAAAAACCAACAAAGGTTCATTATTTCTTTCGGAAGCACAAAAAAGAATGCTTTCATTAAACGTTGTTACGAGAAATAGTTTTATTTCATTAATATAAACCAATGCATTTTCATCTACATTGAGCATTGAGCATCAGTTCTTTTATTTCTGAAAGAATAAAACTATGCCCAGAATTTAAAAGAGGCTTTAATACTTCATTTGCCTTTTTAAACAGTTCAAATTTTGAGGATAGATGTTGCGCAGACTGTGTATCGGTTTCTCGCTCATACTTTCGAATATAAGAACTTGTACAGTTTGAATTTGCATATAAACTCGCAGCAGAAACATTCATATCGCTGTTAAGATCAGCTACTCTGTCAAAAACTTCGTCTTGAGTTGGACCTCTTTCAGTACTTTCTGATTTTTCTAAAACATTGTTTTCACTTTCAAAACAACTTGTCTGTGCATTTTTTCTACCCTTTTTTTAGCTTTTCTCCTCGCGTGTATTTCTTGTAGTACTAGTTGCTGCAATAACACACTATATTTTCTTGCAGCGTTTTTCAATATTGCGTCTTTGCGTCGTATTTCAACAGCTTCACGAATTCGTTTTTGTCGAGAACATAATTTTTCTCTTGATTCCTTTTGAAAAACTACATATTCGTTTGCCAAAACTGTCTTCAAGATGTCTTCAACTGCCCACTAAAACTTTCTGAACTCAATTTAGAAATATCAGCCATTGCTTAAATAATTATTGTCACAGAAAAACATGACACAAGAAGTTAAAAAGTTTTTGGAACTGTGGAATATTTTTACTCGGAAACAGTTACTTTGATAGCAGACGATAAATAACCTTGAACAGTGGTGGAGTGAAAGGGGGGGGGAGTGAAAAATCCCCTATAGCCACGGATTATTACATGAATGCACATTTTAATACAGTAGCTTAAGCACATGAAAGGGCTGTTTTAATCAACAAACCCCTTCATAAGGTATTTTTGATCAAAAAATTTCCTTTATAAGGTATTTTTAATTAAAAAATCCCTTTCAGAAGGTAATTTTTGATTGAAAAAAACAATTCAAAAGGTTTTTTTTCATCAAAAAAAAAAAAACCCCTCCAGAAGGTATTGCTGGCTGCGCTGGAGATCTTGAAAAATATTGAGTTACACAAATGATGTTACTCTTTATAATCGTTTGGTTTCATTAAGAGTTATTAATTTTTGTACACTTTTTAGTAACTAGAATGGTAAACAAAAAACGTCGGAGATATCTCACGTAAAAATTGTGGAAATAGCCAGAGCGGCTATTATGACGTAACTATTACATTAATTGACTTTCTAAACCCCAAAAATCTCAGTTCAAAACTAAAATTAAATTTATAGGTACGCACGTTGCGAAAAACGTAATGAGCAAGTGAACCAAAATGGCCGCTATCTTTGATGGCCTGTAAAATTATTTCGCGCAGGAATCAAAATGTCTACCCAAGATATTCTCACATTAGAACACCTACAGATCAAGATTCTAAAGAGAAAATCTCTGGACCTAAAAATTTTTACGGGTATACATTGTGGGGCCTGGAATATTAATCAGACTTAAATGAAAGACAAAAAAAAAAAAAAATAGGATAAAGTTTCCCGTCATCGTGCAGAAAAGATCAACTTCATGACTCAGAATTTAAATTTAGACCTCTTCATATGCGGATACAAGGGAAGATAAATGGGAGTCTTAGCCCCCCTTAAACCGTTGACAATGTTACCCCTCTATCATTATTATGTACTAGTGGTAACCGCACGGCTTTGCCCGTAGTAGAAAATTAAAAGGTCATTTGGTTCGCCTGTACGATATGGATGATGAAATCCTCGTCAATTTGCTATGTTAATTTGCCCACCCACGTTATGAAAATTTACTCGTCCATTTTATGATAATTAAATCTTCCATGTTATGATAATTCACTCGGTAAAGTGTTCTTAAAATTGGAATAGACAAAGAACAAAATCGAGTATTCGAAAAATCGTTTCGAGGTGTTCACCGCTATGCTACGAACTAGTTTTGTGTCAAATTTCAGGAAAATCGGCCGAACTGTCGAGGCGCTATGCGCGTAACAGAGATCACACACAGACTTTCAGCTTTATTATTAGTAAAGATGATCATAATTTTAATAAATGCATTCAAGATGGACGGATTAAAATAATAAATAAATAAAATACAAGTATTTGCTGTAATCTTTTGAAGAGTTCATTATTTGTTAGTATTTGGATTAATACTTCCTTTCATTGCTTCTAAAGTTAATAAATAACTTCTATGCTCTACTATGCACCCAAACAGTTCCATAAATTATCGTACCCAAAGTATTTTTGATTACGATCCCTCCCCCTAAAATGATAATCTGTATCGACTCCGGGACCTCTTTGGATTCTTTCAAACTCCAAAATTCAGTCATTGTTGTTAATGGGCTTGCAAATTAACTTTAACAGATTTTCTAGTCAAAAGTTAACTGTTTGAGTTCATAAGCATCAAGGGATCTCTACCAAATTTAGCAAAGACTCAACGTAAACTTTGGATTTGTATAAGGAGGGCCTCAATGGGTTTTTTCCGCCTCCATATGGGTGAAGAACCCCCCCCCCCCCCCCATTTGAATTCCAGAGCTTCAAAAGACCTCTGCGCCAAGTTTAGAAAAAATCCGATGAAAAATGTGCATTTGCATTAGACAGACAAATAGATAGTTAGATAGAGCGATAGTAAACTACCCCGCATGAACCAGCTGAGAATGACTGTATGTCTTGCACTGTATCAACGCATTAAATTTTGGATTGTTTCTAACTTTTTCCGTATGTATTTCAAAAATGATTTATCAAAGCACAATCCCACTCCTAATAAAGTCTAGAGAAAAAGGCAAGTGATAGTTTTCATCTTAACTACTCAGCTGTAACCAAGAAAAAAAAAACATAAAACGACAATATTGATGAGTGTTATGATCATAATGTGAGGGGTTCATGGGAGAAAATTTTCTTTCTCTCCCTTTGCAGCAAATCCGGAGGGAAAAAAAAAGCATCAATGAAAGCTCCTGCATGTCAGCTGAGATGGATAACTTCACTGTATGGAAAACTGTCATATGTGTAAACAGAAACGGTTATTATTATGACTGTCGTTTACTTCAGCATGAAGAAGGAAACAGACGCGCAGGAAAACCGAAAAAGATCCCTTGTGCCGTTAGTTTGCAAAGACGAGAGAGAGAAAAAAAAACGTAAGTTGCCTCGGAGAAAGTAAATGTTCATTGTATAAGCAGCTGTTATCAATCTTCTCTTTTTATCCTGCACTGAACTAAACTTTGAATGGATTATTTTTTGACCCTACTTAGAAAAAAAGAATTCTCATTGGTAAAAAAAAGAGAGTATAAAGACGGTAGCATCAGCATAAAAAATAGTAAATGTAACTTTTTGGAAAGTGTGATTTAATAAAAAAAAATAATATTGATATTTCTAAACATTCCAAGCAATGTTTAGGAATGTCAATACTAAAAGTACAGTAAAAGTTGTCGTAATGAAAGTAATTCCGCTAAAGTTCATAGTGGAAGACTAAACGCTGTCAAAAAACTTATAAACAGTAAATACAAGAGAGTAAAAAATAAAATTTAAAAAACATTTTAAAATTTACTTAAAGATTCCCTTTTTTAGGAGCACAAAACGGGTATGAATATACAAAAGGAATTAATAAAGCAATGCAGTTTTTTAAAATTGTTTTGAATTTCTTGGTTCAGTTGACTTTAGAATTTCCTAAGAAGAAGATATTCTCTCTGATTCGAAAGTCAAGGCTTCTTGAGTTTTGGACTTATGACATTTTGAGTTGTTGGCAATATTTCTTTCGTATTGCTATATTATAAATACATATATATATATATACAATGTACAGTCAGCGGGTCCCCGTTTAACCTGCAAGACCTCTATTTTCGTAACAGTTTTAGATGCGTTTTTCCAATTGCAGAAAAGGTCAAAATAACATGCCGAGTAAAAACATGAAATGTTTGTAGTCAGAACAAAAATTAGCAAAAACAATCCGAAAACTAACTTTTTATATGGTTTCCAAGTCTCTTACATTGTATTTAGGGAAATAATCTTCATTGAAAATAATAGCAACACAAAAAAGATGAAACATTTCCTACTAAAATGCAGTCGAGCCCACTTATTGGAATATCGGATAAAAAAATATCCCGCTTGATATAATAAAATTTCAGTGTACCATACCGTTGATACGTGTTATTTTTATCCCGGATAATGGAATATCCCGCTGATTAGAATATTTTTTCGTGATAAATTGCCTACTCCATTAAATGGGCTCGATTGTATAAGTAAATATTCGAGTTCATAATAATTAGGGACCGTGCAGAAGATGAGATTCGAACTTATCGCCTTTTCAGAAGAATAGCAGGTTGTTGAAGTAAAAGAACCAAACTATTTACATATTCCATTACTATTAAAAAATAAATGCAAATGCCATGCGGTAATACGTAAAAACATACTAAAAAACTCGTACATCTCGAAAAAACACGCTCTGAGCACACTTATAATTCGAAACCTTTTTTAGCCCCTATATTTGGAATAAGTAAGGAACCTCCGTAAAATTAGAATGGGCTCCGACTGTTGATCCTTCTATTCTGCTATTGAATTTCAGTAGTACTTGATACCATTCTATATTACTGGGTTTAGTTCTTTTTAGTTTTTTTTTTTTTTGTTTTTTTTGTTTTTTTACGCAGTGATTTTTTTTTTTTTTTTTTTTTTTTTTTTTTTTTTTTTTTTGCGGGATGGTAAAGCGTTTTCGATCTCGCATTGCTATATAATTTCGAGTCATCAAGATAAATCCTACCCATCTTAGCAGTTCTGACACACTTAACTGAGACACCTTATATAGGAGAGCGAGAAAGAGAGAGAGGGGAGAGATAGAGCGAAACAAATATAGGGATATACAGATGAGGAATTAGAGAAAAAATTAAAACCAAAATAATAGAGATATTTACCAAGAGCGTTCAACTTGTTAGAAGTTCCTTTACATATAACATGAGTAATAATACAATGTAACACTATCAATGAAAATTCATCAACTTGGAACTTACCTAAAAAAGAAAGGAATGTAATTAGTATTTCCATATGTAGTTACATATTAATTCGAATAAAATCTACAGTATTAAGAACAAAACGCGAAAAAAAATTTGCGCCTAATCTGAACAGATTAAAAATCCGTTTGTAGCAGCGAGGAGTATGATTACTATAAACTTCTGCGTAAATGTAATAACAAAACCAAAAAGCTTTATGTTTATGAAACACTGCGGTATTATTAATTTACTAATCAGTTTGTCTGCACATGCAAAGAGGGACAACTTTTAAAACCTTGAGAGGAAATCAATAATGTTGCATAGGTTTTAAACATCTGTGTGGAAAATCTCATTGCGTTTGCTACAGTTTTTAGTAAATCTGGTGTCGAAAAGGAATTATTTTTGAACCTATGCGATTTATTCAACTTCAACTATGTTTAAATATATAATTGAGTGGAGAAGATCTTAGGGTTTTTGCGATTTAAAAGGAGCTGTGATTTTAGCTTGAGTTCCGAAGATCAAACACCTTACCATCGAAAGATTGAAACTGTTTACACCCAAAGCTGAAATATTCTTTTATTCAAAAAAGGATGGGGGCTCAGAAGCTCAAAATACATTAGTTTTTAAAGAGTAATGTGACCCTTTTCGCCCAGCAACTCAAAACGTTTTTGTATTGAAACGAGCTGATGTGTGCATCACATGACTTCCTTTTACTCCAATTTATTGTCATTTTCTCATTATTGGCAGTTTTGATATGATTCAATAGTTTACTCTCTAAATATAACCAACAATGCCAAATTGAAACCAGATTTAAAAAAAAAAATTAAAAAAAATCGCAAAATTTGTCGCCATGTTGGCGACAAAACTTGGCGACCAAGACTGGCGATATATCGCCATGTGTCCGCCAAATTATAACACCACGTGAGTTTACACCGAAATTAACAATGATTTCCCCCCGAAAAGGGGCAAAAGACCCCTTTTGGAGCATTCGAATGCAACCAAAAAGAAAGGTGCACAACTAGACCCCACTAGGAGTCTAGGTACCAAATTTCAACTTTCTAGGACATTCCGTTCTTGGGCTATGCGACATACATACACACATACGCACATACATACGTACATACAGACGTAACGAGAAAACTCGTTGTAATTAACTCGGGGATCGTCAAAATGGATATTTCGGGTGTATGTACGTTCCTAGGCACATATCCACGTGTGGTCGGGTTGAAAAAAAAACTCAAAATTCATTTGGGGGTGAGCAAAATGGAAATTAAGGCCGATTTTTGGGTGAAATTTTTTTCGCGAATACAATACTTCTTTTTTTGTAAAAGAAAGTAAAAAAAAGTGACCTCTGCTTGCGTTCGGAAGCTCAAACTTTCCTCATGTTAAAAGAGGGGTGTGACTTAGCTTACCCACAATTGTGTCGTCTGGATAACCTGGTAACCCCCTAAACACGTGTATATCCTCTGGCACATCTTACATACAATTTGAGCGTCCTAATGCTGCTGCATAATACCTCGTTTATAAGCTAACAATATGAATAGTTACACATTCTAGACAGCACATTATACAGATAACCAGCATAACCAGAGTTTACTCTTCGAGGGATTAGGGGGGTGTCCATTACAGTCCTTACCTGTATGTAAACTACCATATTGAAGTTGGCAAAAGTGTTAAATTCTGGTGGGGTAACCCCAAGTCTGCCAGCTGATGTGCCCTTTACTGAGATTGACGTCACCTGAACAATCAACTAATTTCAGTATAACTTATTTAGTATTTCATAAAATTCATTATTTCAATCATTAAACATTTAATTAATCCGCAATACTTCGCACATTATCTTGTTCACAAATAAACCAAAACAAATGCCTTGAAATAAAACAGAAATATCTTGTTTACACATTTCTAATATTTATCATTACCGTTTGCATTAAATCATCAATCAAGAAATATTTCCAACACAGAATCATATTTTAAATTCCGAGCACATAAGTTCTGCCACAGTTCAAAACTGTTACTCTGAGACCTTGTGGAATCCGGTTTAATTTCCCCGGAGAACAAAGAATTCCTCTCATATCCATTCCCGACAAATGTTGGAAGTATATATCTACTCAACTGACTTCATCGATTCCAGCAAATGATTAAACTGGGCTGGAAATAAATTGCTGACTATGGTATATTGAAAGAGATAGCGGTTTCAGATTCCAGCTGCCAGGTGGCGCTTATGGCTATTCCATTTTCGATAAGAGCCCGGCTGTTGCTTGGATGTACTTTGGTGGAACGGGCTACTGGGATTGTTGATACAAGCTATTCAATGTGAATGAACCAGAGAAATTTATTTGACCCTAGACAACGGCAATGGCCATGTAAATATGTACTGAAATCTATAGTAGTAGGAATTGATTCGTTATCATTCTCCCGGCAAAATGTAATATATCTACCCGAGATAATTGATATTATCATCAAAGTTGTCTTATAGTTTCCTGACTTTGAAACCATTATTATTCCTTGGAATCTTGACTATTATTGCTCTTCTGATCATAGAGAACATATTTAAAAAGATTAGTATTCCACAAAGTAAAAAAGAACTCTAATTAATTACTACGAATCAAGTTTGCTTATTTTCTCAGAAAGGAAGGATTACCGTAAAAATAATCGTTAACTGAGGTAGCTTTTGCCTTTGCAGGTAACATCGGCTCAACAAAAGAAAAGGGATTGTCTAAACTATATTAGATATTGGAGAATATTTATCACTTATTCGTTTCAAGGGCCTAGTCGAGGTAACATTGGCTGGGCTTAATTGTTACTGGTATTATCAATTAACTTTTCGTTTGTTGGGCCAATGCTACCCGCAAACGGGATATAGTAACCCCAGTTGATTGTATTTGTTTATTAAAAGTGTCAGTTTTCAGCAATTACTTAAAAATAATAAATACAGTGAAACCCCGATTTTACGTCTCCGAATATACGTTTCTCCTACAATTAACGTTATTTCATCGGGTCCCATCATCAATTTTGCTTCTTTATATTTTCCGTGTTTTACGTTTTTCCGTATTGTACGTTTTTAACTCAGCCCCTTGAGAAACGTCAAATCGGGGTTTTACCATAATTACTTCATTTGTTTAAAAACGATTAAAAATGTATGTGATAATAATAACCAGGAAGAAGTCACTCCCCAATTTATCAATAAAATTTCGAATGATATTTTCCGATCAATTTACTGAAATAATAGATTCTGGCACTAAAGAAAAACAGTTCATGGGATTTTTTTTTTTCAATCCTAAGAAACAAACTAACACCAGTACCTGATAAAGACTTTCAATGAATGGCGCACAGTTTCTGAAAAATACTCATAGTACAATCTCGTTAAATATCAAGTTCCGATGTTCAGTTCAAGGCCAACTAAAACTAAACACATTTCTTTAAAACATTTGGTGAAAAATAGCTACTGTTTGTTTTTTCTCCCGTTCTAAGAAAGAAAACTAATTTCCTTCTTTATCCAAGAAACGTAAGTAAAAAAGATCAGGACATCGATATGCGAATGATAAAGAAAATAAGCGAGACGACACGTTAGAAAACAATCTAATATCAATTAAATCTTTTTTATCCACGAACAAATATTAATCTTTCTTCAAAGATAAATTGCAAAACTGGGCAACCGAAAAGTGTTGATAGTTGAAATTATGTTCCTTTCAACCAAACAATCGGACTACTTATTTCATTATCAATACCCTGTGTAAACAGATTTTCAGCAGACGATTTGAAAGTTTATTGAATAGCTTCGTTTGATAACGATTTTTTGTTCTTTTTGTAGATTTGCTGTCAACACGAGTAGCTTCTTATTGATAAAAATAATGAAATATTGCGTAAGAGAAGAAGTTTTTCGCTTGAAATGCGTCTTAGAAGGAAAGATATTTGTTTCAAATTAAGATTCATCAACTAGCAAAAATTTTACTTAGAGGTTGTGATATTAAAATTTGTGATAAATGACTAAGCGGCATAAAATGAGAAATTACGTAAGCTCTCTTTCTCCGACGATAAGTATAATTTTTATTTCATACAAAAAAATTTTATTGAAATCAAGCACATAACGGTCTGTTGTTACATTTTTTTAAATTTTGTGCTGTGTTACTATTTGTAAAAACACACTCATATTTTGAGTATATATTTTAACCCTAGTAGATTAGTGGTAGTGCTTTGCTTTTCCACGCCGCAGAGCCGGGTTCGATTCCTGGTTGGTCACGGTCGATTTAGTTTTTCTTCCTATCTCTGGGTCGATAAAGGAGGGCCAGGTGTGCTTGGGAACTAAACACTGGGGGCTCTGAAAGTAACCCCTCAGAGCCCTCGGTCACAAAAACTGAGACGGACAGAGTATGTCTTGGCCCAAATGGATTTTTGCGCCACTGAATTAGTATTTATGTACACCTAATTACGTATAAATATACTCCTAAACATACATGCACAGAGTTACAGGTACATACATTACTGATTAAGTCCGGTAAGCTAATAATTATCCCATTTAATAAGGCTATATACAGTAGAACCCCGATTCACTGAAATTATCGGGACCAGAACTAATTCGGAAAATCGAAAATTCCATACTCAAAAGCGGATTTGAAAACGGTTGTAAAGAAACCGCAGAAATCTTTACTGAAGCATGCAAAAATTAACAAAATAAGCACTAAAGGTGTTTTTTTTATTTCAATAATTTATTATTTGTTTAAACCATAGATTTGTTTAATAAATGTCACACTAGTCAGAAAATTCAATATAAATGTCTTAAGACGAAATATAGGACTCGACGTTAAGTCCCGGACCGGGACTTAATTTGTGATAACCGGCGGTTATCACAAATTTGCCATTTCAACTGCGCTTGCGCGCGGACTTTGTAATTAATTTTAGCAAGATGTTAGAAATCAGCAAACATTTTAAATTTGTTAATAATTATGAGATGGCAACAGATAAAAATTAGAAATCACAAAGCTTTCTCTGATTTAGTTTTTAAGCCTCGGTCAGGATTGAGTTTTGCATCTTAATTATTAATGGATTCGGTGTTTGATTTTCCCGTCGCTTTTCAAGGCCAAATTTTTTAACTTCAGAAGGGCGTACTAAAATTGCAGCATCGCCTCAAAAAAAAAAAAAAAAAAAAGCCGAACCCTCAACCTAAATAAAAATGTATAATACTAAGCTGTTTACGCCTAACGTAAAATATCCGCAAAAGACGGATATCTGTACTCATATTCCAATCATTTTTGAAGTACACAAAGTGTTTTACGTTAATGTTAAATAAATATTTCCAAATCACTAAATATTGAAATGTCATTTTTCTCTTTACATTATAAAGATAGTCAGTTATTCATATCTGTAGTTTCATGTAATATACCACGAAATCGCTGCGAAAATATTCTAATCGCATTCATTAATTTGTTGGGATTCTAACTAAGCCTAAATATAATCAAGTAACACGAAATCTTAAAACAGAAAGCCCAAAAAACAGCGCAGTTGAAATGGCAAATATGTGATAACCGGGATTTAACGTCTAGTAAATATAGGCGGCTTTGATATGTATGGTGTTGATAATGCAGCTATTTTAGCTTTTTGAGTTTTCATTTTAAACATAAATACGTAGCTAAAAATAAACTACGTAGGAAACAATATTTTACTTTCACATTCCATTGCTTTCAAATTAAATAGCTTTTACAAAACTGTAATCGTTTATTCACAATGTTCCTAAATTTATTGTTGAGAATAAAAACAAGACGAGTAATAGAAGTGCGCAGCCTTGCAATAGGAATGCATACCCCTTGGTGGTCATAAAGTAAAATTGTTTACTTACAAAAAACGAAAATGACAATTACTGTTATTAATAAGTAAAATGCGTGGAAATCGACTTCTATTGAACGAAGTTCCGGTTAAAAGAGTTTTCGATAATTGAGATTCTTCTGCTACGGTAATAATATTTTTGCAAGTCTTACACTATTAAACGATGTTCCGGTTGGAAGAGTTTTCGATAATCGAGATTCTTCTGCTACGGTAATAATATTTTTGCAAGTCTTACACTTTTAAACGAAGTTTCGGTTGGAAGAGTTTTCGGTAATCGAGACTTCTGTTACGGTAATATGTAGGGGAGGTTGGGGATACATGATCCCAGGGGATACATGATCCCACAGCCAAAAACGTACCAATATCAATAAGTAGAGATTTGAAACCTGACAATTATGTTAAAGTTATACTTGTACATAAAAACTGGCAACACTTTTTTTTTCAGCCATTTTGTTTTAGCTAAAGAAATGACTGTCTGAATGTGTCAAGGGAAACTTTTTTTCAGGAAAGCATTCTGAAGTTTAGACTATACGTAATATACAGCTTAAAAAAATTACCGAAGTGTAATGTCAAAGTATAGACAGATTTTAATAATTGAGACATATTTTTAGTCAATTGCCACTGATTGTTAATAATGGAACAAGTATGTTTGTAAAAACCGCATATTATGGATACTTGATCCAAGTGATCAAGTATCCATATGACAATATAAGCACTATGAAAACTATATAATTGTTGTTTACTTAGTTGACATTAACTTTAAACATTTAAAACCATGTTAACATAATAAAATTTATCATAGTATGAGTGATAGATTTAAACAATCACTGCAGTAAATATGCTAGACAATTAAAATAATAGTTCGCCCTTGTAACATATATAAAACCTCAAACATCTAAATATAAACTAACTCTTCTGATGAATTATGTTCTGATTAGACAAATAAGCTAGAACAAATTGAAATAGATGTCTAATCCTTGTTTGAAGGAAATAAATGATTTTGCTATAGTTAGACATACAACAAACGAGGCGATGTGAGCCTCACATGACTTCCTTTCACTCCAATTTAATGTCATTTTCCCATTATTGGTAATTTTAATGTGATTCAATAGTTTACTCTCTAAATATCACCAACAGTGCCAAATTGAAACCAGATTTAAAAAAAGAAAATAAAATCGCCAAATTTGTCGCCAAGTTGGCAACGAAACTTGGCGACCAAAAGACTGGCGATATATCGCCAAGTGTCCGCCAAATTGTAACACCACTTGAGTTTACATCGAAATGAACAATGATTTCCCCCCAAAAAGGGGCAAAAGACCCTCTTAAAAACACCCGAATGCAACCAAAAGGGGAGGTGCACAACTAGACCCCACTAGGAGTCTACGTAGAAAATTTTAACTTTCTAGGAAATACCATTCAGGAGTTATGCGACATGCATACGCAGATACGCACATACATACATACGTACATACAGACGTCACGAGAAAACTCGTTGTAACTAACTCGGGAATTGCCAAAATGGATATTTCGCGTGTCTATACGTTCGTAGGAACTTATCCACGTGTGTTCGAGTCGAAAAAAAAACTCAACATTCATTCGGGGGTGAGAAAAATGGAAATTAAGGTCGATTTTTCAGTCGCCCATTATGTAGACCCATTAGCGGATATAACGCAAAGTTGGGTTTCTAGAGTTTGAAATAAGTATTCTAAAGCGAAAAGGTAATATGCTTAATCAATCTATTTTTCCTGAAAAATTGACAAAATGTGTTAAGCTACACACATCCAGTAGGGTTTAGCAGAACTTTAAGAACTACAACAAACGAATTGTTTGCATTTGACTTTTCAGGTTTTGAAAAACATATGCTAGGCTTTCATATCTTTTCCATAAGTACACTGATACTTACATTTTTGTTCCCTCTTTTTAAAATTTAATTCAATTGATAAGAGTCTTAATTTTATTATTGCAAGAAAATAAGCAAATAAGTTGAGTTTTGTGCTTGCCATCCTATTTTTTTATATTTGTTGTATTTTTTGCTTTATTACGCTACTTAAAAATTAGTTTGATCAAAAAAATTATTGTTCACAACTGTACTGGAGAATAAGTAACTGATCAAAAGCATCATAAGTGCATTAAAGATGTGTGCATTTTTGTTTCACAAATGCCTTAATGGAAATTCAAAGAATGTTATTTTGTGTTCACATTATTATAAACTAATAAAGAAAATTAGAAATAGTGTTATTTTTTTGAAACATTATGTAGAAAACTAAAATCTATAAATTGCTGATCTAATTAAAGGTATATGTTAGTGGTATCAAGTATTCCCCATGGGGGGGGGGGAAGGGATCATGTATTCCTTAATGTTGAGATACATGCTCCCTTCATGAATTTATTTAAAAAAAATATTGTACCAAAACCAACTGTTTAATTTCAACTAAAAAAATACTTTCAGATAGAGGAAAAAATTACCTTTGTTCACGTACTTTTTATTTAAAAAAAAACTGATAATTTGCAGCAGAGAAAAAAAATTGAAAACTAAAGTAGGGATTAAGTATCCTCAGTCGATCCTAGTATTTTTACAAGTCTTACAACGAAGTTCCGGGTAAAGGAGGTATGGAAAATCGAGGTTCCAATGAGATGGAAAGGTCAACATGCGGTTTAGAGGCGGAAATGTAAGCATCTATTAGCTTTGAAAGATGCCAACTTTTACAAATCCCTTAAATTAAGCATACATTTACATTAAAATGAGCGAAACAAGTGCATTAAATGTTTACTTTTCACCCCTCATTCAGATAAACTCGTCTTAACTGGACGTTTGCCGATTCTAAAGCAATCTTGGGTATATACTAAAAATAATTTTACAAGTCGACTTTTATGAACCGAAGTTCCGGTTAAAAGACTTTTGAAAAATTGAGATTCAACTGTTCTGATTTTTATATTTTTACAAGTCAAACTTCTATTAAACGAGGTTTCGTTTAAAAGAGTTCGAATAATCATGGCTCTACTGTTCCGATAAGAATATTTTTACAGGTCTAACCATAGTAAAAGCATAAGCAGTTAAGAAAATGCAGCAAAAACTGAAAATAATTAGCGGGCACTTATTTTAACAGAGTAAAATAAAAATCCGTATCATTGCGTAGTTACACAGATACTCTTTAATACTTACAAACCATAGAAAACTTCTTTTAATAACATTATGGCCACATTTCCAAGGACGAAATTTTCACGAATAATTGAACCAAACCTTATCAAATTGACAGACGACGAATGTCCTAACAATTATTCTTTTAACGTCTGACAAATCTACTCCAAACAGAATTTCTCTTGGCTGTTAATATCATCCCAAAATTCAAGAGCCCTGTACGTGTCTTGTCCATCACATATCGAAGAGGGGGGGAAAGCGATCGATGTGTTCAGACACGTGACAACGAACGTTTTCGAGTGGAGTAGACATTCTATTTTAGCTTCTTGCCGGAATCTCATTTAGTTGAGGGTTCTGCAGTGGCATGGAGCGGTTTTTATGATGGTTTTAAATAAGATGTCGAATCGAATATGCAGTGATGTTAGAATATGTTTGGTTATGAGTATAATACTTCTCTTTGCTATAAGTAAAATGGTTTTGTTGGATTTTTTAAATGTTTTTTATTACAAGAACTGCTGTGAATTAATTCTTCAAGTAAAATATCCCAAGTGTTGACATTTTAAATGTAAAACATGCCGAACTGTTATGTTGAGCTTATATTTTTTATTGTATTATTTCTCGTAAAATCATTGTATAAACAAGCAATGAAAAGAACTAATTAGTTTAGAATACTATTTCATTTTAAGTAAACAAACTCAGAAATAAAAAACTAGTTAATTGAATTGATCCACCATTATGAGTCCTTGTGACTTCACACACTATTACCTCCGCACACGGCATCCTAGTATACTCCCGTCCTAAGGTCAACATATCCCTTTCTTAACATGTCTAGGAATGAAACATCCCCTGATCCAGCATTCACCGGAGGCTACTTCAACTTATTATCAGAACTTGGAGAAATTTTTGACCACCAGCAGATTTAACAAGCACCAGCCATCATTAGTCTTCAAGAACTGAAAAATCAAGACAGACCAAGCACCTTAGTCCCGATAGAGTCACGAGAATCTTCATTTTCTAGAGAGAAGGAGATTCGATCCCTTCAACTAGTTGCCGGTTTGGACTGAGAAGAGAACAACTTGCAAACCTTCAAGTTGTAAATGCTACACATATGTGACGGGAAAAAATGAAAAGTGATTCTCTGCTTGAATAAAGGAAAAGAACCGCTTTTGTGTGGTCCATGACTGACTGAATTACCCAAATTTATACTGCGGAAGCAAACCATTTCAAGCAGTCAAATCATTTTTTTCGATTTTAAATTTTTATCTGATTTTTCGTGCTTTTGTGCTTGTTTTTACGAAGATTCTATTGCTTAAATTATGTTAGGTTCAGTTTATAGTATTGACGCATTTTTCCAGACATGCAACACAAAAAGGTTTTTCGCTCTCAAAAAAATGTATCTGAATATTTTCAATATTCTTCCTGTATTCCTTGCCCAATCGTGCTAGTGAAAATAATTAAGATTATTCACTTTTAAAAAGTGCTAGTGAAGTTTTAAATTTCTAAACAAATCAAGATTAAAACTTAAAAATAAGTGACTGTGTATACTTTAAAATGATAACCTATTACAGAGAAAGTCCCAAGTTTCGCAACGTAAGAACAAATTACGCTGCATCCATGGTATGAAACGTCTGAATTTCATTAATACGGAGTACATCGGCGGAATATATGGAGTCAGTTATGCTTCAGATATAATTTCAAACCTTCATCAAAAATGCAAAACGAAATAAAGAAAATGGACCTTATGTCGTCTAGACCGCTTTGGACCTTATGTCGTCTAGACCGCTTTGCTTTTCTCACACTCCCTTCATTTTACGGAGATTCCCTTTATTGCATTTTGTAATTTAGATGATTCAGTGTTTTAAAATCCTTTTATTGCGCTGTGTAGTTATTAAATTGCATATTTCATTAGATATGGGCTAGATACGCATGATAAAATGAATAATGCCTAATGTCTTCAAGGAGAGATTGGTTACTATCGTGCGTAATAATTAAACCTCTGAAATATTTCACTCGTTGATTAATAAAATTGTTTTAACGCTACAAATTGGGATTTTTTTTATAATCAATGCTTGCTAAATAAATAAGCCATTGTAGAAATTTTGTGTTAGTCAATGAAACAAGATTTTGGGTTATTGAATAGTTCAGTACTTTAAGAACGGACGGAATAAGTAAGAATTGTACGAAAAAATGTTAAAATCAAGAACAAAAATATAGGAATGAGGTATCCCAACATTTTCCCCATTTCAAATCCTACTTTTGACTTTAATGTTTCAGTATTTATTCGATTTTAAATAAATACCTTTGGGCGAGGAAGAAACATTAGTAAACAAAGTATATCAAGCAAAAATTACCAAACTGGTAACAGACACGTGTTTCGGGGTTTCAAGGAATCCCCTTTTCAATGCAAGCAAAATGTGAGCTTTAGGCTGGAAAATCATCCGAGAAAAAGGGATTTCTGAAAACCACGAAACACGTGTCTGCAATCAACAGGTTCATTTGTGCTTGATATGCGTTGTTCACTATTGTTGATTTAGTTTTAAATCATTTTATTCAGTTTTGATTTTTAGAGATATTTTTTAAGATACATAAAACTGTTTTTCATGTTTTTTTTTTTTGCTTTATTTTTCCTCTATGGAAAAAATTGGCTAAGAATAGTTCCTTCCTTAAGAGAGCAACAGATAACATTTCCCAGCATTTTTCGCTTATGTTTATCAAAAATCTAAACCATACAAAATATTTCTTCCAAAAAAAATCTATGCTCTGGCTTTTTCTCTCAAAGGCTGCCTTCTGTTACCGCAACAAGAACGAATGAAAGCATTCCAGACGAAGAGCTTCAAACGAAGCAGAAAATTTGAAAAGAAAAAAATATATAAATGCCGGGCACAATGGAAAACGCGATCCTAATTCCTCTTATTTTATTTTCTTTACCTTATCTTTTAGATATTTTGAGAGCATTTTTCTCATACCAGAGCTGTTGTAATGATGCTCATTTTTTATCTCATTACAGCTCTTGCTGAACTTTGGCTTAAGTTAAATAAATAAAATTTCATTTTTAATAAGAAAGAATGTTTACAAAAGGTTTTGTAGTAAATATGAACATAATTTTTATCCCTTTCTACCGGAATCGCTCTCTTTTAATCTGCATAGTAAATAGAACCTCTTCCAGATACACAGACATAAATACTGAGTTAGATAAATAGATTATATAGACAGATAGATATAGATAAATGGATATAGAGATACATAGTTAGATTTTTATTAATATGGAGGTGGATAAATAGACAGACAGACATACAGATATATAGAAAAATATAAATAGATATGTACAGATGGATAAACATAGGTTTTAATAGATATCGATGGGTAGGTAAATATAGATATAGAAATATATATATATATATAGATAGGTAGATAATAGATAGATATATTCAGTAAGTTGCCGCCCTATAGCCAGGGCTAAGGCAGAAATACATGAAATACACCGCCAGCTCAGTCAATTCCAGCCGAGGCCTGCAGTTTCGTGCTTATTAGCACTCATCAGCCAGGCATAGAAAGTGAATAAGCTGGAGGTGGAAAACCTCTTAAGGAAGCCTAGAGTGATAAACAAACTGGTAGCTAATATAGAATCAGCACTGACCAGACGAGTGACCGAAGCAATGGTTCGGTTCAACTCGAAGATTGATGTATTTCATGTATTTCTGCCTTAGCCCCGGCTATAAGGCGGCAACTTAAAGATAGGTAGATACAGATATAGATAGGTAGATATTGATATAGGTAAATATAGATAAATATGTATATATATACAATATAAACATATACAAAAAATCCACATGGTCCACTAAATCCTGGGTGACTAAAAAAAGGACTTGGCGACTAGTTCTTTTAAAGCAGAAGCCATTTTGTGCTGAATTTTCACATAAACTTAAAGAAATAATATTTTTCGGCCTTGATTTTACAATTTTTGTCTGCCCCTGTATATAATGTAAAAAACATGTGAGAAAATTTTTTGTAGTGGCGTTTTATCATATTTCTTCTACGCAAACACAGAAAATTTCCTTTCTTCATCAACTGCCTCTAAGTGAACTATTTATAATTATTATTACCGCGAGGCATGGATCCACTAATGGTAATTAGAGAAAAATAACTCCTCTCCTAATTTCGAGCGTCTTAAAAAGATTAATTTAATTGAATATAGATCTTAATTTAGGCTCATTATCTTCCTTTAATTCCGTAAGAACAGAAAGTAGCATTAAAGAATCTTCATAAATTAATATTTCCTAGAAAACTTTAGTTTATTAAATTAACCATTGTTTTCGAAAAAAAAAAGTCTTTTACAAATGTCCTTTTACAACGACACTGTTTTTGTGCAAGAAATCGATATTAATTCTTAAATCTTTATCTTGGATGACAGCAACCATTTCTTTTGTGGAAAATATATTAAAAGCAAATGAAGTTTACTGACATAATAGCAGTTTAATTAAAGTATCATTAGATATATCCAGAAAAGTTAATCGGCCATTGTCTTTTTTATTTCTTATACATTTAGTTGAGCATTATTTTTAATGGCTTTTATGTTCGGACACTTCATTTTAAAGATTTAATCATTGTTTATCAGTGATAAACTTTTCTAAAGTGTCTTGATGATTTCCTTGATACGGAGTTTTTAGATATGCAATTACATATTTTGGAATTTTAAAGCATAAAATTTTCTAGTAATGCTTGACTAAAGTATTTTAATGCGTAGCTTATTTTAGTGAGTATTTGAGTTAGTATTTAACTGCACGTAATTAATAAGCATTGAGATGTAATTTGAAAGCAGCTCAAAGTTTTAAATTTCGCATAGTTTTTAGTTTTATATGCTTGCAAGGAAACATTCAATGTGAGTTAAAAAACAGTTAATTGAATATTTTTCAACAGAAAAACTCACTAACATACTAAAGTTAATTAAACTGAATACATGAAGCGCTTGTTTCCAAATGGCGTTAAGTCGAATTGCTCCATTTTCAGAAAAACGCGATTTTGTTATGAAAGATTTAATATTGAATTTAATAAAGAGGTTATTTTCCCTAATAAGCTATGGATCTTAATAGCACCAAATTATGTGGTTTGCAAAATCCTATCAGCATAGTATTTTAGAAATAAATAAAGAAACAATAAATGTGATTTTGTTATGAAAAGTTTAATGTTGAATTTAAGGAAGAGATTATTCTTCCTAGAAATCTATGGATGATAATAAAACTAAATTATGTGGTTTATAAAATCCTGGCAGTACATTCGAAAACAAAATGGCGGTGCCCCTTTTAGAACAAACTGTATGACTTAAACCTTTTTGGCGCAACAAAAAAAAGGTATGAAAAGACTTCCATTTGTAATTTATCCAAGTTTTTTTGCATCATAATGCTGCATAAATAACAGCAAAATACAGTATTAATTTTAGATACATAGTTCCTGAAGGCGCAGTAGAACCTTGTTTATCCGGGCCCTGTTCAACCGGATCCTGTTTTATCCGGATCAAATCAGATGAGTGAAAAAAAAAAATATTCACGTACGTGACAATTTTATTATTGTGTTGTTGATAGCAAGAAAATATAAATAAGTAAGCCAAATATTCGCTTCTGATTTTCATTAAATGAAACAACTCCTGCATAGGTAGTACCGTAAGTTATAGTAATCTAAAATACAAACATGGCGTACTTGGAGCGACAGAGCTGTAATAAAATAGAGCTCTGTTTTTTTTAAATGTGTTACATATTATCTGAATTATCCAGATTTTCATTTATCAGAGTTGCTATTCTGCCATGTGCAGGTAAAGGGCAGTATTTTCAAATACTCTTTTTTCATTTTTTTGCATTTTTGTCATCTATTGCACGTTAGCTTTACTGTACAAGCTTGCATATTTGGTTTCCGCTGAGAAAAAGGCGCGAAAAGCGCGTCTAATTCCAACATTTCCCTATTGTTAGCATTGAATCCAACACACATTTCTTCAAATATCTCGAAAACTCATTTCTGCCGTTTACCTAACCACTGTAGTATTGGTCCCAGTAGGTCCGGATAAGTAAGGTTCTGTTGTAGTTAGTTACTACAAATCTTCTTTCACAAACTTGATTTCTTCTTCACTAGCCATTAAATTCACTTATGTTAGCGATAGTTGTGTCGTTGCAAGATGTATTTTGAAAATAAAAACAATTATTAGTTCCCAAAGCTTCAAGTAATTTTCGAAAAACTGTTAAAAAATCAGATTTTCAAATCACTCCTTTCAAGCGTGAATACTTCGCATGGGAAAGCTAGTGTTTAAAATATTTATTAAATTTAAAATTTCTTATTCTGTACATTTTCTTCCTCTTTGGGTGGATTTATTTACCACCCGTTAGATGATCAGTATATGTTATTATTATTAATTTGTGCACAGAAAATTAATGCTTCCGCAAAACTATTCATGATTGAACAATGTATTATTTTCAAAAACTTATAAAAAATTGCTTGGAGTAATTGCAGTTATTGAAATATAATCGGAAACATAAATTGAAATTAAAAATAAATAATGTTTGAACTTAAAATATTGAGATTTTAAAAAAAACTTCGAAAAAGGTTTTCTTTAACATCTACGAAAGAAGTATGAGTACGATGCAGAACTAGTGAAGTAGAAAAATTATTGAAAAACAATTCTAAATACTGTAGGTTACTGTCATAATAAAACACTTTTTAATTATCTTTAACATAAATACCCTAAACTTGAAAATAACGTAGCATTAGTTCATAAAGTTCAGTAGTCTTGAGTAAAAAAAGACAGTATTTTGCGCCGTTTTTATTCACGTTCTCTTCCTTGGCCTCAAAAACTAATCAGCATCAGTTCTGTTTGAGTTTGGTTCGTTGCATTTTGAGTTAGAGCGTCCACCCAAATGTCTTCACACGCACATAAAAGGTCTAATAATTTAAATAAAATTAAACCAACAAAATGTTTTCACGAACCCAATGCTTTCTTCAACATTCTTCGGCATAGGAAAAAAGCAAAAGTCAGACACTAAGTTCCCCATTTTGAGAGATGTATTGATACGCCTAGCGATAATCCTTTATTTATGAATTCCGTTAAAGATTTAACTCAGTCATTACTGCTTTGGAACAATTTTCATTTAATGTTTTCTATGTCCCTACTTCTAAACATTATTCTATCAAATAAGGGGCTTTTCATAATTAATGTCGCACTAATTATAAAATTGTTGCCTTCTCCCCTCCCCTCTGTCAGAAAGTGTCACTTCACCTGATCTCCTCCTTCTCTTGTCACAAATCACGTTACTTTTCTTAAACATATTCTTATAAAATGCGTGATGTCACACATCTAGTTACCCTTTCCCTCTCCCTTGTCATAAACTGTCACAGTTTCACGAAGCCCTTCCCCCCCCCCCCCATTCAAAGCGCTGCATTATTAGTAGACAGCACCTAATGAAATGTTGCAGAACAATAGAAATGACACCCAATCAGCAAACTTGCTAAACTCAATCACTTGTTACTAAGCCTAAAAATCAAAGGAAAAGTATTTGTTGAGACTTAAGATTCTTAACACCGAAGAACTACGTTTTACCATATAGGTCATTCCCATCCGATACAATCCGCTTTTCCTAATTAAATAAAAAAACATAACTAACAAAATCCTATTCATTTAGACCAGTGATGACATCCCCCCCCCCCTGTTCTGATTGAAGCAATCCCGGGGAAAATAGCGAAATAAAGAAATCCATCTTTCTTTGTAACATTCATTCGTCTTTCTCAAAAGGGAGAAATATCTACGTAACTTGGATGGTTTCCAGGGAAATTAATTCCGTTGCTACAGTGTAGTAAGTAAGTGGGTTTCTTCGTTTTGTCCCAGGTATCAAGTAAAAAGTTGGACTTCATGCTCCGTCATTCATTTTTTCATTTTTAGTATCAATAGTAGCTAGATACTTTGCTTTCCAAGTTTGTACGGGATTACCGTTAGATAGATAGAAATATTAATCAACCACAGTTGAGTTAAAAACAGGCAAACAGTTTCATTCTGTCATACGCAGTGAATTTTTCTACTGCAATTTTAATGATAAAAAAGGACATTTAAAGTTTTAAAAAATGATCTTTGTCTTTTATTTTTTGTTTAACTCAAGATAAGGAAATCATATCTAGATTTCATGTTTTTTGCTGCTACAAAACTCGCGCAAAGTTAGTAAACGAAACTTTTGCGTTGTGACGTGTAAAGAGTGTAACTATTAATGTCACATTTTATAAAAAATTGTCAATGAAAAATTTAAATGAAACGCAGAGAAAAATATATTTAAAATTTTCATTTCAAATTACTAACATAATCATGCACAATTTTTATTAAATATCATTTTTGCATAAATTTCTTACGTGTCCAAGTTGAATCTTTGGAAATACAAAATAATAACAACATAGTTTTTTTAATCAATTGCACAAATAACTAATAGTTTTTTTAACCCCTTCAGACCTGGTGTCCGGTATACCGGACATACACTTTAAACAGCTGCTAATCATTTAATAATTGATTTAATTAGTTGATTTTTTTTGTAGTTGACTCTTCACATTCTACCTATTATAATCTGTGAAATAATTTTTCGTTTTGAGATTGACAGCACTGACATATAAGGGTTGAGAGATAGAGAGTGGCTCATTTTTCCAACCATGGATTTTCATCTGAAAAGCGAGGTTTTTCTCCTGATTTCTTTAAAAATATATAATCCTTAATTAATCGTTTCAAACTTTTATATTATGTTTTATAATTGTTTGTAGAACATTTTATAATGAAGTTTGTTCGATATTTTATCGTTTTTGTATATGAAATATTGATTTCAAAAATATAAGTCCGGAATATTGGACGTGCCATAATTCTTTTAACTTTTCTCCTACAAACTCAAAATTTTGTCTATGAGATACCCTTTACCATAGTACACTGTGTACCAAACATCAACATTTTTGGTCCAATATTTGATAATTCCGACTGAAGGGATTAAGAGAACCTACTTTTTCTTGATCAGTTATTTCTACGCATTCGTAAAACTATTCTGCCTGAGTAAAATAAACAAAAACGCTTGGCCTGTGACAATCTATATGTCATGTCGTAGCATAAATCATTGTTACGAACCACCTCTACCTTGTAGGTCATCGCCCAGAGTGCTCACTAACATCCTTTTTCGGATTATATAAAAGCGAACTAACGACAGCTACGTTGCTTGAAGACCACAATGATCCATTTTCTTATCGTGAATTCATTAAAATTATCTCTTTTTGAAAAAACGTATGCAAAAAGTCGAATTTTAATTTCTTGGCGGGTTCCAGCGTAACTAATTAAGAAAATAAATAAGCGTATTTTCAGTTTCTCTCTAGCTAAAAGAGTTGGGTAAAATGTTTCATCATGCTGCACAATTTATCTTGAGTCACGGAAGTCCTTTTCTTTAACAGTTTAAACAAATCGGAAATTGTAGTCAGACAAGTTATATGAACCCGGAAAAATATGGATGCGTAAAAGCAGATGAAAATTTGCCTCTTTGCAGAACATTTATTTTTTTCTAAAAAGTAAAATAATTATTATTTTTTTTTTTTTTACGAACAATTCTGAAGAAAAAAAATGAATATATTTGATTTCGGCTATTTAGTTGACGGAGAAATTACACCGATTTCAGAATCAATTGGATTTAATTAACAAAATTTTTTACGCATTTAGAAATTTTGAAAAACTGTTACTTTTCAAAAGAAAACTACATGCAATTAAACACATTAATTTTCGGAAGAAGAAGTCTTTTTTTTTACTCTTAGTTTAATGAGGGCATAAAGTTCTTTTTTCAAATAAATAATCATGATTTTCTTTCTTTTTTTCCCACTGTTTGCCCTTTTATATTCGAACAAAATTAAAGAAATAAACATCGTTAGAAAACTTTGAACATGAATGTCAAGAATCTTAATAAAGATGTTTAAAAAAAAACTTTGAATCAAAAAATAATAGTTTACTCTAAACTAGTCCGTTATAAGTGAAGCTGTAAAAACATAATTTTCGGCGACACTGTAATTTTTGTACAGGACGTATGCCCCAATATAAAATTCCAACAACATTCATTCGCTTATCATCTCCCATATAACAGCTATCCATCCACCAATTTCAATTCCCATTTGCTTTTGTGTCGCAAATAGCTCGTCCAGTCCAGATGTCCAGAGTTTATTAAGTCATGCTAACATTCATAAACACACTGAACTGGAAATAAGTGCACGCTTTGATGTCAACAAACAAGAATTCCCAAATCGCGTTATTCGCTGCTGCTCGACGAAACATTGCGAAGTGCTCTAATGACACTTTTAACGACTTTGTCAAAGACAATTCGCGTCGCTCCAAACTCGTTAGGGTCGCTTTGTTCTTTCCATCCAAATGGAACTGCTCACCACACGCAAGAAAGTTACTTGATAAAGACAACTTGTCTTTGGTTAATTGCACTAATGTATAGGACACATGGTCCAAACGAATTTTGGAGATATATTTCTTTTTTTATTGAAGAAAATTGCGTTTAACCTATCGTTTCATTAGTAAGGAAATGTGGAACGAAGTTAAAGTTCACATAAACTAACTTTTTTACAATGAACAAACTGGAAATTTGCTTTTTTTACTCGTACATAAAGAAAAAATAAAATGTTTTGTAATAAACTTGTGTTTATTTTTTTAGCAATCACATTGATTATTGTTCTCATTTGACTGTTTTGAATTCCTATAATTTTATTTCCCCCCCCCCGCCTCCCTCTGCAGCTCCACCGTCGACCGGCCCCTCCCGATGCTGCTCCTATAGCGAAAACCGTCTACAGGCTGCGTCCATTTCCTACTCACACACGCATACATACACTCACACACGCATACATACACACACATACACACACGCACACATACACACACACGCGCGCGCACACATACGCACACACACACACGTACACACACACACACGCGCGCGCACACACACGCTGCACACACATATACGCAAACACACACATACACGCACATACGCACACACACACGCACGCACACACGTACACACACGCACGCACACGCACGCACACACGCACGCAAACACGTATACATACACACCTACACAAACACACACACACCTACGCGCACACACAACCGCATACACACACGCACGCACACACACACACTCGTGATTGCGAAAAACATAATTTGAATACAAGATGTCAAAATTCAAATTATTTTTTTTTGAGCAATAACATTGCTTATTGTTCTCATTTGACTGTTTTGAATTCCTATGATTTTATTCCCCCCCCCCCCAGCCTCCCTCTGCAGCACCTCCGTCGACCGGTCTCACGGTGCTGCTCCTATAAAGAAAACCATCTCCAGGTTGCGTCCATATCCTACACACACGCGCATACATACACACGCCTACACAGACACACACACACACCTACACACACATACACAGAGACACACACACTCTCATGCCTGCACGTAGACACAAACACACACGCCTACATACACACTCGAGATTGCGAAAAACATAATTTGAATTCAAAATTCAAATTATTGTTTTTTTTTTTTTTTTTTTTTTTTGGCTGAAAAATTTATACTTCATTCAAAAAAAGTGGTGAGTTATGGAGTGAATGCAATAATGAATGAACACGAAAAAAATGTTGAAATGACGTATTTCACTTTGCCCCGCATGCACTTGACTAACTGCACAAAGCATTTAAAGCACAAATTTGCTTAATACTAACTAAATGAATACTGCAACAAATATTATTAGATCTCAATTAATTTTTAAAGTGTCAAGAGCTTTATCATTCAATATAAAGAAATAATGCTTGCTTACAACAAAATATTACATTATGAGTATTAATTTTCGAAAATTGCTTGCGTAATCATAAATTTTTGAGTTTTAGATGCATTTTTTTCTTGACTCGAATAGAATAAATGTGTAACAGCATAGTTAAAATATTACTAGATAGGTGGCGCTAAACGCAGAGTAAATATTGCACCATTTCACTTTGCCCCACATTCCGCTATATTTAATAGATAGGTTTCTTTAAACATAAAACCCATAAAATTGTGCTGACTCATCCACCACGGGGGGAAAAAAAACTTGTACAGATCTTAACAATTGTTCTGTTCTACACAAAAGGGTTTTGATTAAAGAGTAATTGAGCAGATCGAAGTTTGAAATGGGGGAGTGAGTAGGAGAAAAATTAAGTAAGGCATCATATGCTTTCGTACATGATTCTTATGAAACGCCTCTTGTGATAACAACTAATTTTGAAATAGGGGAGTGGGTAGGAGAAATATTAAGTAAGGCATCCTATTCTTTCGTACCCGATTCTTATGAAACGCCTCTTGTGATAACAACTAAATTTTAATGAGGATTTTTACATTTAGCTTTTCAAATAAGAGATTTTTTTAGATAACTCTGTAGAAGCAAGATTTTTTTCGGGCATATTAATTTAAAAATTGTTTCTTAAAAAAAAAAAAAAGTTCCAGAGAGAAATATTTTCAACTTTCACCATAAAGACCAATTATGACTTTATGTGCCGATTCCTTTCCTTGACTATTACTGTATTTAATGTGGGTTTACGAAAATCTAAATTTACAATTTCTGAGCATTTGGTAAGTAAGAGAATATTTTCACTATTTTCTTGAAATCAGCGTTCAAAAATCTACCGAAATCAGCTATCGGTGTGCAATTGCTTTTTTTTTTCTTTTCTTTTCTTTACAGGGCTCTGTTTTTCGAAGCCTATTAAGGCTCTTGCACCAAAAAACCTAATAAAACTAACAAACCACCATTGTAGTGTAATAAAATAATCATTTTGCATCATATTTTCTGACTTAGTTCATAGCGATGTTGAGTGGTGATGCTAGTTCCTTGAACTAGGTGAATCATTTATTTCAAGTGATTTCAAAACTTTGTTCCTTAATTTTTCGTTACTATAAAAAAAATAAAGATGCTGTGATCAATTTTAGATCAAAAGACGCAGCAAATGCTATAGAAAGGTGAGTTTCACAGTTAAACATAGATAATATGGATCAGAGTTACAGTTAATCACTACTAACATTCGACGCCAATAAATTACCACTAATTTTCATAAAAACGAATACAACTTCAAGCGACGTCACATCATTTTAAACAATCCTAAGTTTGTTTCTATAACTTTAAAATCGTCTCCGGCAGTAAGAATTTAGAAGGATTCGACTTTGAAGAAAAAGAACGACTTTAAAAATCTCAAGAAAATAAACGAAAAGTAAGTAAAAAAATGTCAATCCTTGAGGATTTTCCCCATCTAGAATTTCCTATTTCCCCACGAATTTCATACACTGGGGAATTCGTAGCAGAAATAAGTTGTAGGCCTTCAAGTTTCTAATTTCTGGTGACACCGGTGTGTTTCAGTGAGAAAAATAAATACTACGTGATAGACCTATTAGCTTTTTGTTTTTAAGTTTAAAGAAAAGAAAGTACTTTTTTTTGAACTTTCGGTTGCGTAAATAAAGGATATTTTATAAAGAATATCTGTATCAGAAGCAATCAAAATAATTCCACAACGAGAAGAAACTAGACTTATAAAATATTATTTTAGAGATGTGAACTGAAAATGAATTTTCCCACAAAGTCATCAATAACTTAAATTGTTGTTACAAAATAGTATCTATGATATAAATGAAATTGCTGCTTAAAACAACATATGTTGTCATACATGTAATTGCTGCTTTCAAATTCCTAAATCGGCTAAAATAAATATGGAGTCTTTGTAGTATTAGTGAAGTATTGCTTTTGTCTGTTAAGACTATAAATGAGTTAATTTAAGACGAAATATAATAAAATAAGTTACCGCAAAATTGATAACTATGTATCTAAGTATAAATTGATAGAAAAAACCTAGAAATACATTTTAAAAAATTGCACAGGAAGTAAGAACATTTACTTGCTGTTAGGAGAAAATAATCTTACATTATTAAAAAAGGAAGCTTTAAAAATATAAGCTTATAATCAATGTTTTATATAAAATAAAGGTAAATAATGTCTAGCTTTGATGAAATATAAGCTCTTGTGTGCTTTCCGTGCATTGAAAACATCTGAAAAGTAATGAAGATACATTCCTCTATCTGTTAATTGGCAAAATAAAAAGGAAAAAAAAGAAACTGTTTTGAAAGTTCGACTTTTATACAACCTTAGACCTCCTTCAGACGAGGCAACTTTGTTGAATCAAACTTTTAACGGGCGGTTATCATTATGTGTAACCAGGTAAAAAAGTGAAGGAATGGCCTGGCATCCTTCACGCAACAGTCAACTCATCAGGCACGTACAGCTACCATTCTCAACCCGAGTTGAATCAACTTTTAGTTGATTCAACTCATCGGAACATTACCACGCGTTCGCTCAGCACAAGGGTAAACTATAATAGTTGAGAATCCACTCGGTTCAGTGCGAAGAACATTATGGATTAGCTGCTCGAATAGATTCGGCTTATTAAAAGAACAGTTGATTCAAATAAGTTGCCTCTCTTGAAGACAACGAAAAATGGCAGTCCACTTTTTCAGGCAACTTTTTCGAAAAGTTGATTCGACTAACCGCCTCGCATGTAGGAGGCCATATGAGGCAGTGAAAAGTAAAGAGAAGTACGTACACTATTCAAAGCTTCGAGTAAATCGCGTTTAAAGTTGAGATCCTAGGTAGGCTTCTATTTAAAAAAAATTCTAAATCATGCTCTACAGAAGCACTTACTAGGGTTTACAATTTATTACCCCGAAGCAAAGAGCCATTTGTACTGGTTATTTCCATTTTTTTTAAATTTTTTCACTTACATCCTTTTGCTTATCAATGCCTCATATGGTTTGAAAGTTATATGTATTTATCGAGAGTGCGTAATCAGTAACGTGTTTTGAGAGTTGGACCTGTTCTTAAAATGATAAAGATCAAATGTTTTTTCTAAAAGAAGAAGGTGAGAGTAGATTGAAGACAATTTTTAACCCACCCGGAATATGTTTTCTTTTTCTAATACAACTAGTTATGTAAAGTCTAATGCTTGATTATAAGTGATCTTTACAGTAGACCCTCGTTTTACGCGGGCTTATTTTACGCGGTTTCGATTATACGCGGTTGAAGATTTGACACTTTAATTTTATTTTACGCGGATGAGTTTCGGTTTTACGCGGATGCGGCAATGCAAACAAATAACATTTTCCCCTCTTTCAAAATCCAAACTCCTAAAGATTGCAGATTACACGTAATAAACTGCATTTTGGCGAGCTAATAATCAAGCTTGGGCCACTGGAAACATTTTATACGATTGGTTCCAGAACTCTTTAGAGAAGTAAAGTTATTAAACTCACAGTTCAGAACTTAGTGAAAGAAGAGCTTTTAGGAGTGACAAAGGAGAGGTTAAAACCAACGAGGATACCTACATTGGTGACACACAACCAAAAACGTTCACATTGAAAATTTTGACCCATTCCTAGACAATAGAAATGATCTTTCTGTTTTGTTAGTGAAGGAATATTCTGTCATGGAAATGACGCAAGTGATCATGGATGTGTTAAGGCTCTGCAAAGAATTAGAGAAAAGCTCTAAACGACTGCCAAGAGACTATCATAGCCCGCTCCTCTGCATTAACAGAATACGAATTTAATTTAAGTTTTCTTTATGCATGTTGTGTATAAAAACCAATATAAGTACACATTAAACTTATTATACAATTAGTCATCACTAGAATGAAGTTTTTTTTTAAATCTACGGAACCTAACCGCTATTTAAACACAACTATTAGGTCTCAATTTTACGCGGTTTCGATTTACGCGGCATTTTCGTGGAACGTAACCCCCGCGTAAAACAAGGGTTTACTGTATTAGCCTACATTCACGTTCAGGGGAATTAAGAAAGCAGGAAATAAAGCATCATAAAAATATCGTTCTTACTTTATTGAGCAATCACGTAGTTGCTTATTACTCTCTCTCTCTTGACGGGAGTTAATGTTCTTTTCATTTTTCAGATTACCATGACGACGAGAATAAGTCTAGCTCGTTGTTTTTAATATTTATACAGAAAGATCAATTTTTGACGTCATGGTTATAAATCGTCGGCTATTTACGTTCATTCTCTTTTTTTCATCAGTCTAACTCAAGCAGGTTTTTCATTAAGAAACGGGTTTTTGTGGACAATTAAGTTTTTCAGGGAAAACATCAATACAGATGATCTTAAACAGTAAAAATATGAATAATTTCCAAATTACTAAATCCCATCTTATCAGATTGATAAGAAATAAAAATACCATAACGGTATACGCTGCAAATATATCCTATATGATAAATGTACGAGTACAAATTAGCCACAATAACCTTATCTTTATTTACCGCATCCTAATTACCATTTCCTTTTTTAATGAATATGAATCGTAGAGCCTAATCTAGAAAATTACCAGTCATAATATGAATGTGCGAATTTTTTCTCCATTTCTACTCCATTCTATTTGAAGAAACGATAAACCCAACGAGTAGGGTCCTTACGCATTCCTTGATTGCGCAAAATACAATTTAAATTCAAGACGTCACAATTAAAATGAAGGCAAAGAGCTGAATGCTTGATTTTAACAATGGATATTGCCAGTGGAAACATCCGTGTTACATCCAGCTGGATGTGTTTGTGTATCATGATTTTTTTTGAGCAATCACGATTGCTTATTGTTCTCATTTGACCGTTTTTGGTGTCCGTGCCTTTTTCAACTTGGACTAGAAGCCTTTGCAGCACCACCGCCCACCGTCCTCTGCTGGCGGCGCGGCTGCTCCGGTTTGGAGCTATCCGCTTCTCCTGGTTGGAGGCGTCCATGTCCTACACACACGCACGTTCACACACACACATACACACACACGACTTCACACACAAACACTCACACACACCTACGTGCATACACACAGGTCTACGCACACACATAACTATGCACAAGTAACCGCCCAGGAGGAGAGGCAGACTTGGGGGGGGGGGGCCCGGAGCCGTTTCTATAAACAATAACTCCAATGAGTAGGGTCCTGTCTCAGTTCGTGATTGCGAAAAACATAATTTGAATTCAAAATTCAATTTTTTTTTTTTTTTTTTTTTTTTTTGCTTTGTTATTCTGTCTGTCTATCTTTGTTGTTCATTTTAACTATGATCCAAAATTTCATATTCGAAGTAATTTGACATAAAGGTGCTTCCATCAGAGTTATTACAATTTTAAAGTTTAAACAGTGTTCTCAGAAGACGCCTTCAACTCATGACTTCTACGCTGTAAACCTTATTTCAGAACTTCTTCGACACTTTACGGATTGTTTTACATTTTCCTGGATAAATAGCTTGAATATTTTCTAATAAGTTCTGAAACCCTGAATGGGGGGCTCTCACGCTCCTTTTGTTTATGCTTTGTCTAGAACTTCCTTGTAACAACTACTTCATGGTACAGGCTGTTAGTATTAGGGCAAGAAAAACAAACTAAAACGAGCATCACATGACTTTTTTTTACATCAATTTAATGTTATTTCTCCATTACTGGCAATTTTAATGTGATTCAATAATTTACTCTCTAAATATCACCAACAGTGGCCAAATTGAAACAGATTTAAAAAAAAAAAAAAATCGCCAAATTTGTCGCCAAGTTGGTTACAAAACTTGGTGACCAAAAGACTGGCGATATATCGCCAAGTGTCCGCTAAATTATAACACCACTTGAGTTTACATCGAAATTAACAATTATTTTCCCCCCAAAAGAAGCAAAAGACCCCTTTAGAAACGCCCGAATGCAACCAGAAAAGAGAGGTGCACAACTAGACCCCACTAGGAGTCTACGTACCAAATTTCAACTTTTTAGGACATACCGTTTTTGAGCTATGCGAGATCCATATGCACATACACACATACGCACATATGTACGTACATACAGACGTCACGAGAAAACTCGTTGGAATTAACTCGAGAATCGTCAAAATGGATATTTCGGGCGTCTATACGTTCTTAGGTATATATGCACGTGTGGTCGGGTCGAAAAAAAAAAACTCAACATTCATTCGGGGGTGAGCAAAATGGAAATTAAGGTCGATTTTTTAGTGACATTTTTTTCGTGAATACAATAAAAAGGAAGTAATTAATACGTAAGAAACCCGCAGTTATAATAATAATACATTAATCTTAAATAAGTGAATATACTTGTAAAATACTCTAAAGTTCTGAACAAAATCAGATTTTGTTCAACTTCTTTTGTGGTATGAATAGAATCGAGGCCTTTACAAAAATGTAGTTCTTTTTTTTTTTTTTTTTGGATTTTACAAAGTCTTCCTTCTTTTAACAAACAGGAAAACCATTTTTTCCCTTTCTCAGCCATTATCCCTCTCCTTTTTTAAGAGGGGTGGATGTAAGAGGTTACATACCTTTCTGAATAGGGGAAATGAAAAAAGAAAAATCGTTCTCTTCTTATATTTTTATAGTTCATTTCTGGGATGGGCTTCTGTACAAGTCGATGCGTTGCTGGACATAGTGGTTCGTGTCGCAGTTTGTGATATCGCTTATCATTCATGTCATTGTTTATGTATGACACTTTTCTAAACAAAATAAGAAATGGCGTCTGTTATGTAGATATGTTTACTTGAAAATCAGAAGTATATTATGCGATATCCTTTAATATTAGCAATTTGTTTATGCTGCCATTTTTATTTCAAACCTTGCACGCTTTGGTAATTTATGCAGAGCACGAAAAGACTTTTTTGTAATCAACAGTGAAGTCAGCATAAGTAAAAGGTTCGTATATTATGTTTGGCTATAAAGAAGAAACATATAAGGAAAATATGTATAAGAAGTTTTAATACAACTTACTTTTTATTATTGGAAACTTTCATACTATTTATTATTAGAATAGTTGTTATTTAATATTGGAAAAGTTAACAGTACTTCACACAAACTAATAAAAAAATTATAATCTTCAAGTTTTAAATGGTCAAACTAGTACTTTACTGGGTTGTACTTTGAAAAATCCAATTGGTAAAACATTTGTTACTAAACTTCAACATCAACAATTATTATAAAATAGAAAAATTTTCGCTTTATATTGCACATTTTAGTCGTTAATAATTTAACTTAGTTTTTAAGTAATTTAAACAAATGCTTGAGATTACGCGTTTAATGAAAAAAAAAATTAATTTGAATTTTGACATCTTGAATTCAAATTATGTTTTTCGCAATCACGATTGTGTGTATGTAGGCGTGTGTGTTTGTGTGTGGGGGTATGTGTTTGTGTGTAGGGGTTATGTGCATGTGTGTGTGTAGGCATGTGTGTTTGTGTCTGTGTGCTGGCATAAGTGTGTGGGTAGTTGTGTATATGAATGTGTGTGCGTGGGGCGGTATATGTGTGTGTGTGTGTAGGCATATGTGTTTGTGTCTGTGTGCAGGCACGAATGTGTGGGTAGTTGTGTGTATGTTTGGGTGTTTGTATGTGTTTGTGCATGTGTGTGTAGGTGTATGTGTGTCTTTGTGTATGCGTGTGTAGTTGTGTATGCGCGTGTGTGTAGGATATGGATGCAACCTGGAGACGGCTTTCGCTATAGGAGCAGCATCGTGAGGAGCCCGTCGCCGGTGATGGTGCGGAGGGTGGGGGAGGGAAAAATCAAAAGACGCCAAAAACAGTCAAATGAGAACAATAAGCAATCGTGATTGCTCAAAAAACGTTGAACCAGAACATTGTAACCCGAATTAAGTTTTATTTCATTTATTTGTTTTTTGACTATTGCTTTGACAAACAAAACAATCAAAGCAAAAGTTGAAATACTTGTATTTGATGTCTTTCTTCTCGGTGCAATGTCTCTTTAAAGGAGAGTGTAGAGTTTTCACATTCTACTTAGCTTTAATTGTCGCTCGCTTTCTGTTCAATATTTCTACATCAACTGCCCATAATGTAACATCACCAGCGTTCTTTTGGCGATCCGAGAAGCACATATGAGGCAGTGAGAAGAAAAGGAATGTAAGTGGCAAAATTAAAAAATTTGAATGCAACCAGTACACATGGAAGATGAACCTCTCCTCTGTCTTGGGGCAAGAGATGGTACTGGTAGCCCTGGTAGTAGCAGCTATACAGCATGATTTAGGAAAAAATTTCAATGAAAGCCTACCTAGGAGCTAAACTTCAAACGCGTTTTACTCAAAACTTGAAAATGTCCATTTGCATCCCTTTGCTTCTCACTGCCTCATATGATCTACTTGACTGACTCGCAAGCTATGGATACTACTGAAAGGTTAATATTCCTTTCATGTCTCAAATTAACCTTAAAGGCGATTATGAATGGAGAGACTAACAATCACCTCTTCAATTAATGTCTTGCTCGAGAAGCTCCATTCCAGAAAAAAATGTTTTGCGTTTCAGTTGGTCATGCAACCATCGAGGGAAATAAGATCGTCAATAATTAGCCAAAGAAATCAAAGAGCACTGCCAACTTGGTATCACCATCACATTGGCTGATACAAATGCAGTGAATATAGCATTCTTGAAAATTCTTATAAAACCACTTATCGCTGACTTCGACTGCCAGAGAATCATAGCATCCACGTTTTAAAGACATAATACTCGAAAACTTAAGGGCGTGAAGATGCAACCTGATTATACTGACAGCGCAAAAATCCCACTGATGGACCCACTGCATAGACGCACTACAGTCAGGATGCTCCCTAATTAGCTGCCGTTATATTCTGACTTTTGGTGGAGCCCGGCATTTTTCTTATGCTTGAGCCTCTGACACTAGAACAAGAATAACTGTGCATAATTCTTAAATGATGATATCTGTTATAAAATTGATATACTCTTAGAAAGTGAGCTTCGTTCTCCAAGATACTCCAGCATTGTTCAGTCGACATTAGTTTCATCATCCTTTTTAGCGTAACCTTTATCATTTTTGACATGACACTCATCTGAGCTTGGACTTGCTCGGAAAGTCACCTTGAATAAAACAACTGTTTTAAGTTTTTCCTCTATTCTATGTTGGAGGTATCGTATTTATTTAATGAAGTATGGTCATCTTTTCACAGTTATTTACTTTTATGATGCTTTGGTGTAGTTATTTTTTTTTTTACCTTTTAAGCGATTTTTAGGTATTTTTTCTCTTTTATGAGAAGCATTTACGGATATAATTTATGTCTTTTTGTTCCTCGATATGGCAAGCAATTTTGTTAGATGAGCGATTAAGGTAGATGACTAGAGTTATAGCAGTTCTCTGCCAGTACAGCAGCCGATTCAAGTTTCCAGACTTAGATTAGTATCTCAGCACATTATAGGTTTTTATGCAGAGTCACCCCTCCCCCTCAAAAAAAAAAAAAAGAAGGGACAACATAAAAGGCCAGATACTCTTTCAACCTAGTGAATTGGGGGGAAAAGGTATAAATCGGTCAAACTTTGGAAAAAATATAAATGAAAACGATTAACTAAATGTGTGAGACAGATTTTAAAAGCACAGTAGAATAGCACCATGCAACCAAGAAGTACGTTTGTAAGCCATTATTTAGTAAGTCAAAGATGGTTTGTCAAAAATTGCCAAACTATCACAAACACATATTTTGGTTGTGTAAGAAAACATTTCATCCGTGCTTAGCTTATCGATTGAAATATTTCCAGGGAAAATTCCCAAAGAAATGAATTAAAACAAATAGCAGCTTTGCAAAATTTTTATTGTTTAATACCTTTTTCTCTATTACCTGCATTATCCGCATTTAGGGCAAACAGTCTCTACACCTGGAACAAATCGTGAAGCTTGATTTGCCCTGAATAGATGATATTTCCAATTAAGCTCCACCTTCACAATTTAGGCATAGTAGTGAAGGAGAGGGACTGTCTCCTGTACCCTGAACTCATGGAAATTGCTCGCAACCGACCAGAGGAGTTCTGTTTCAGCATATTCAACAAACAAGTTTTCTGCGTGTGTTCGGTGGCTGTTTTATGGCTCGTGTGCTAAACTCCCCAAAAAACTGATATGTGCATCAGGCTTGAAATAGGTATATTCCGTGTTTGAGGCAACTCACTAGGACTAGACTACTCACGACTGTTTACTGGATTGGATGTAAAAAACCTAGTTAAATTCACTTTATTATTACTGTTTAAATTTATTTTTCCCTTAGAGTTTGCTACAGTAATACTTTCTAAGTGTTTCAAAAATTTTGAACAACATTTTTGAAATACTTAGTACAAATGGTAGAAGCAACTGTCCTCTGTTTTGAGGTATGAGTTGGCACTAGTAGACTTGGTACAGTCTAACAACGCAAAACCGAATCTGGGCAAGTTAAGCTGATTCCATCTGCGTGAATCTAGCGGGAGAGAAGGGAAAATATCGTTGGGATTTTAAAGCACGCTTTTTGTAATTTTACTAGAACTTTATTGCTTTCTCTACGTGGAAAATGAGGGGAAACAGAAAGAATTTGTATGGAAACAACAAAATGAAAAGAAAATGTTTTCATTTCGTCCGGAAATGTAAAAGCAAAATGGTGAGCTCAAAATTATATCTTTAAAAAAAATAAATCAATTTTTGTTGTGAGAATATAGATCCAATATAATTTAGATTAAAAAAATATTGCCTTGAGCAAATCATGATTTTTACAATACTGTGTCAACATAATTAAAAGGCAAAAGCGTTTATCCGATTAACGAACAAACTACCATCCATGAAACTGATAGATGAGTCCATTTCCGCCTTTAAACCGGATGTTTTGCTTTCCATATCATCAGTGGTCAAACTGTAAGTGCTGCTGTACAGCATGATTTAGAAACGTTTTTCAATGATGGTCGTGGAACAAGTTTTGCTCAAAACTTCAAAAAGTCCACTTACATCTCTTTGCTTTTTTTCTGCTCCAGTTGACATCAGAACAAATGTAACAATGAATAGGAAAGGACCCCATATTATCACAAGTGCTACAATACTAACATGACACACTTAATCTCTGTCCCTTTTTTCGTCCGAAATATTTAAACTACACACATGATCAAACATAACCATTTAGTACGTTTTCTTGGACTACGGCTGTACCATGAAATTTAGCAGCGTTTGATGCAAAACTGTATGTCCCCAAAAGATACCAAAAAATATCATAAACGTTTACCTCTTTAAATAATTTTTACATACATCACCCCATATCGGACGAAAAAACATCAAACTTTATTCCTTGCATGTCCTTTTCTTGCACAAATAGCTTTTCCTCCTTGATTCACATTTATTTTGAATAACTTATTCATGGAGATACAAAAATCCCTATCTTTTAACAAAAAGGACCGCTCCATCTAACCCTTGGCCATTATATCCGACATTTCTTGGAAGCGGGGAAATAGAACCAAATATAGTAAGACGGGGTAGAAACATCGAGATTTCTCTGCGAGCATTGATATAGCTTAAAACATTTCTGAGATAGATTTTTATTTATATTGTATAGGACACTCAGTGTTGTGCGTTTTGCTTTCGAAATCACAATTTAGAATATCACCCTCATTTATGTATTTATGTGGTTATGTACATTTTTGTAAAATATTCGAAAGAATCAAGTGCTGGGGTAAGTTCTTGGCACTGTAGAGGGGTGATGTTATCGCTTCACACAGGGACGCTCCGATGGGAGGTCACGGGAGGTCACCGTAAAATACCAATGATATACGGAGAAACCTCGATAATTCGACATCCCAAGGGAACACGAAAACATGCCGACCACAGCGGATGCCAACTTACTGAAATTTCATTATTTTAAATCCTAAAGAGTTTTCATATCACCTACTGACGAATGTTAACATTCACATTGTAAAAATTAATACCAGTAAATAAATTCTTTTTTCTCTTTTTTTTTTTTGAAAAGTGCAAAATAAAATCACTAATATTATTTGAATACCTCGTGAGGAATAAATCCATATTTTTTCAAAGAGGTGAAAAAAACTTCATGTCAGTCAGGTCGGTTACAGATAAAAGGTTATGCTCACAACGTATGAGCAGCATATGCGATACATGTCACGGGGGCTTCCTCCTCTAAAAAACTTCCATCTGGGTACATTAATACCCTTTCCTAGCCTTTTAGAATTGCACTAACAGTGCAGAGTGTGGTGGCTGACTCTGCACTAACAGTACAGAGTGTGGTGGCTGACTCTCCTAGATAAAGGATGGCATTCTCAAAAAGAGCTTTCCAGAAAGGGATTGACTGAGACCAAGAAACCGCGGGTTAAATTCTGAGAAAAGGTCAATATGGAAGAATGTTTATTACAAAAATGGAACTAGAATAACAATTGGATACCCACTTATATGGGTTCTAGCAAATGTGTGTCCAGTTAGAGATATTTTACCATTTTAAATTAGCATTCGGCTAACCAATAGAAAAATAAAGGTCGAGTTACCGAGGTTGTCGAGATACCGAAGTTTCACTGTAATTAATAGTAACGTATGATTGAAATTTCATAATTTAAAATAATATTTTTCCAACTTTAATAACATATAGAAAATTTTGACTACAAAAACCCACCAGTGATCATTTTATAATGAATGTTTTGCTTGAAATTTATATTTTTTGAGAATAAATCGATTAAAATTGGTACTACGAAAAAACTTGGAAGTTTTTAACCATTTATTTATTCACTTTGTGAGGTATACCACTTTTTTTACCAGTGATCTACACTATAAGGGTACAATTCAACAATACTATTATAGAACAGCAATACTATATGTGGCAGCAATATTATAAGGGTACAATTCTAAATTGTATGAAATGTTTCGTGATATTTTTCCTACGAGTTACGAGAAAGATAACTCAGCATAAAGTTTGCCTTTATGGGCCTGCTTTCTCCCGAATTCTGTATTCTAATAGGGTCGTGTAATGGCAGACGCTAACATGTTCCCTTCCATTAAATGAGAAAAAGTATCCCTGCGATGCAGAAAAGAGCTTAAACTTCCGGAACATTTGCTTTGCCTAAAAACGCTACAAATTCTCCATTTTTTTCTCTCAATTTTCCTCTGGCAATGCTTGAATAGAAAACGAAATTCAATTTCGACTCCAGATTCAGTTCACTCAGTTCAGTTTAGTCTTTTTTACTGAGCGGGCAAAGTTTATTTTTAGATGTTGCATAAAATCAACTCTTCTTTCGCTTTTAGCATTCAAACTGCAAAGAATGAGCGAGTAAGCGAGAAAGAGAGATTTCTTTTATGTCCAGTTGCTCATTTTTTTTGGAAATTTTCTTTGAAAACTAATAGTTCCTTTAAGAGGACAATTAAGTAGAAATTATTTACTTTTAGACAATATTATGAATGCCTGCTTTCAGGAATGTTTTGTATAATGGGATCTTTATGGAAAACTTTTTCAGAAGAAGAAATGACGCGGCAATAATAATAATAATAGTAATAATAACAATAATAATATTAATAATAATAATAATAATAATAACAATGATAATATTAATAATATCCATAGCAATGATAATAATAAATAATAATATTTATGACAATGATGATAATAATAAAAATAATATCAAAAAAATTGATGATAGCAATAATAACATCTATAACCATGATGATAATAATAATATCAATAACAGTGATGATAATAATAATAACAATATTAATAATAATAATAACAATGATAATATAATAATGATAACAATAACAACAATGATAATATTAATAATAATAATGATAATATAATAAAGATAACAATAACAACAATTATAAAAATATAATATTATAAAATTTTTACATTATCAATAATAATAATGTAAACAATAATAATAAACCTACGTTCTGGTCAACCAGAGACTTCTTTACACATCTTTCATATGACTACTTGCTTTTTAAATAGTCTCCTAACTACGCCGAGATTTGCTCTCGTGGCGATAACCCAGCTTAAGTACTATGATATGCAGATTGGCATGATTTGTTTGGCCTTGGGTGAAATTTCAACTCTATGTGTCATCCCATTCTTTTGTTTCTGAATTGTAGGTATATATGGATTTGCAAAATGGCCTAGCAAGTGAAAAGGGAAGGAGGGAAGGTAAAGCGAATGGTGAAACTTAGTGACAAAAAATGGGTCAGAAAATATTTTTAAAATACCTAGCAATATATAGTAGACAGCACTTACGGCACAACAAGAAGCGGTCACAAATTATGCTAAATATCTCGCTTTCTAATGTGCTCTATACAATACAACATTGTTTATCCGGACTAGCTGGGACCAAAAAAAATTGAATGAAAATCCGGATAATCCGGGGAATAAGCAAAGCAATTGTTCAACAAGCAGACGTACGTTTTATTACAGCAAAAATAAAAAATAAAAACGTTTTGCCACAAAATTACTTTGGATCGGTTCGACCAAACTCTTGATCAATTATGGTTCATTCGCAATTAAGTCGTACCGACCCTCCATATACGCCATGGTGTTTGTTAGATTAGTACGCATAGTACAGTCGACTCTCGATAACTCGAAGCCTTATAACTTGAATATTCCTTTATGTCAATGTTTTCCTTCGGTCCTCAATACAAAGTTGTCTCTATGTCTCGAATGCACTCCTTTTAAGTCGAAGTTTTTACTTGAATTTAGTTTCTATTTTGTGCATAAAATCGTAGCAAAAATCAGTAATAAAAGCTATTTTATTTTCTTTAACACAATGCTTTGATTATCACCTTGAGTGAGAGGAATCATTTATTTACAATAGTGCTCCTTCATGAACACAGTACTGTAGGATTACGTGAGAAGTTGCCAATTGGGCTACTTTTTGCCGTGGGGGACGACCTAATGGTTTACTGCTGGCTAATCTTTGAGTAACTTAAAATGTTGGCAAGAATTAAAAAAAAAGACTTTGTTTTCTGGATAAATCAAATAATCAGCTTTAAGGACAAAAAGACGTTTAAAAGTCGAACGAACAGAATTCGAGAGAAAAGAAATTAGGCCTATGAGATACAAACTTAATGACGTTTTAGGATGCGGCAAAAAATATAATCAGTCAGCAATACCTTCTTTTTTCGAAGCATCTTAAACAAATTTATTCTGTACAGAAATTTTTACGTAGTACTAATAATTCCCTTTAATCAAGCTATAAATGTTATTGTCCATCATTTGGACCTCTTTCTGAAAAGGAGAATAAAAATTATTCTTGACAAGGCTGGGAAAGGAACTTCCGATAGCTCGAAGTACCAATTACTCGAAGGTTTCAGCCGGTTTCAGGATTTCGAGAGTTGACTGTCTAGTGCACGATCGATGCAGGAATTGCACATTAAATCAAAATAAAAAGCTAATACTTTGCGTTCAGCTATCCAAAGTTAAAATTTGTATTTATGTGAATTTTAACCATTTTTTAACTCCACTAATTTGATCCGAGTTACCCGCAGATCCGCATAAACGGAGGCCGGATGAACGAGGTTCTACTGCACTTCAAAAAAAGAAAAACAGAAGCTTTTTTTACATGCAAAACAAATCGATTAGGAACTGAAAAAAGGAAGTCATTTTCCAGTTCAGTAGTTACGGGGATTGTTTCCTCTATTTCGTGCTTGAAGATCTTTTCGTCGGTTTGTTAGTTCGTACAAGAATGAACACGTCTTAAACTACGTTTCTTTTTCTCTTTTGGCTCTAGGAGAATGATTTCGGGATTTTTCAAACACACTGGAAAGAATAAGATCCGTGTTTCTCACATTCTTTCAGATGACTGCTCTTTTGTAGGAGAATAACTCATTTTCCGCCATTTATCCAAAACTGCATTCTATATCCCTGAAAACTTTCAGCGAAACACGGTGAAATTTTATCGCAATATAAAGTTTAGTTTGTCTTTTGGCCTTGCACTATTGGTGCTTTGAAATTTAAAACAAAAAGACGGGCCTCTTATTTTTTACGGCAACTGCTTGTCTTTTTTACGCTCATTTATAGCAGAAACTAGTTGACTTTAGATTTAGACTGATTTTGTTGACATGAGAATGAACAGGACAAAAGACAAACAGGTAAAGAATCTCATTGTAGCAATATAAAAGCGTTGCATTGCATTCAAATAAATGCAAAGGGTTAATTTTTATAAGCTCACATCGCTTTGCATTTTAAAAGTAGGGGAATTTGGGGCAAAGTCAAATAGTTAAGATGACTTACAATTTTGAAAATGAACAAATAGAAAATTTGTTCTGAAAATTACGATACATAAAGAAAGAATATATTTTATTACAAAACCTGCATCAAAGCATTATTTTTTAATTTTTAGTAGTAAATGTGTATTGCTAAAAAAAAGGTAAAATATTTTCACTTTTTTTTTTCTTGAGCAAAGTGAAAAATAAGACATTTTGTAATGAAATATTTTCTATTCGATTGTGAAACATATTTTTTATCAAATTAATGAATAAATAAAAGAGCGAATGAATAAATGAAAAGGAACCGAAGCAAAATATAAGCGAAAAATCAGCTATAAAGCTGAAATTACCTTTAAAATTTTTCTGGAAAGGGCTGTAGTGTATTTGAAAAACGTGTATTTAAAAAAAATTGCTCTTGAAGAAGTCGACAGGCACGCTGTGTTGCAGAAATTGTGAAATACAGTTGCTGGGGCGCTTTACCTGGGGAGGCGTGACACCCCCAACTTAAGATAAACACACCAGTAGCGGCCAGTGCTTCAAATTTCTTCAGTAGTGGCCATTTCAAGATTTATATATTTGAAAAAATAATATTCCAGGTATATTAATGGGTTCCAACGCGCAGGAAGTAACACCTCCTGCACCTTTCTTGTACTTTGGAATCCATTGGGAGACTTACTGTCTGACCACGGATTGTATGGAAAGACAAACATCCGTTTTACAGCCGGAAATGGACAAATCTATTATTTTTAGCGATGTCGGCTTTTGCAGAAGCAGAGTCTCATTCAAATGAGTGGAATACACGCGTAAAATTTTTACTTTTCCCCCTCATTTGGATAGATTCGTCTAATCTAGACGTTTGAAAATTCCATACAATCCGTGGTTGGACAGTAGAATCCTAATTTCTCAAATATAAACCTTGAAGTGACCACTACTGAATCACTGTCCACTACTGGTGTGTTTAGCTTTTTCCAACTTAAATTCGCAAAAGTCCGAAATGATGTATTGGTATCTATATCATTGCCCGAAACTGAAACATAACTTTGAATAATAGATCCCTTAAAAGACAACTTTTATTTCTTGTGCAATTGATCGCCAAGATTTAGAATTACTTCCTAACTGCCGCATTAAATTTCTACTTAGATACATAAAATTATCCGCATGAAAGGGATACAGTTTTATTTAAAATTCTCTTGATAAATAATAAATGGTCGAGACTGAGAAAGCTCCTGAATTTCCTGTTTCCAGAATAATAAATGGAAAGAATCAAGTGGGACACTTTCCAAAATTGATGTCTGGAAAATGAATCGCTTTGGAAGCAGTCCAAGGAACCGACCTATCGCAAAAAATACGCTTCTTAGCTTTTCATTTTATGACTTTATAACTTCGTTTTAAAAACAGAAAAGTCGCACTAAACCACGCTAATGAAGAAAATTAGCTTTTCGTGTTTGTTTATTTATTTTTTTGTTCATACACATTATTCATTTTTGAAAAACAAAAATGTTTTTAATGGTAGCACTTAAAATGAAAAAGCGACAATTAGCTGAAATAGTTGAATCGCAAAGAAATATTCTGCAGTTGATGACATGAGCAATTTTGCTTCAAGTATCCAAATAGATCGAATCAATTGGATTTAAAACTTTTTTAAAGTAGAATTAGATTATTTAAAATTAAAAACAAAAACTTTGGAAAGACAATATTATGTACATCTAAACTTAATATAACATTCGAATTTACATAAAAACTTTTTAAAATGCTATTGCATTTGATTTTTCAAAAGAAAATAAATCTAGAAATTATACGTTATTGAAAAAGAGTAACACATATTTAATACATTTTTTTTAATGCCTTTAGGTAAGAAATATTCCTATTTCTCTAAGTATGGTTCATCAGTAGTGAATTATCTTAAACTGTAAATAAATTTAAATTACAAGCAGTGTGACATCTATAAAACACAGCTGAATTTTATCTGTTTTCTCATTGCGTGCTTTTTGTTCTTTTTACTTAATTGTTTAGAAAAGCATCTGAACTATATCTGTCCATACAAATCCATTAAAATGAAAAAAAGGAGAAAAATCTTGTGGAACATATTCTTTACAGAAGTCTATGTACACTCTCTCTGAAACATGCAATCCACTTCACGGCCAAATGACGGGCATTTTCTTAAGATCAAAGATTATGCATCGCAAATTTTCATCTGGCGTTAATACATGAAATGCGAGTGGTTAAATCCTTAAATGCTTTAAGGCCACGAGCTTTTCTATTACGACGTTTTCAAACAGATTTTTATTGCGACGGATCCTTTGTAGCACTTTCTAATGCCAATCATTGTTTCTACAAAGTTTAGCGAATAGTCTCTCACGCTTGCTCATTGGCCGTCATTCATTCCATTATTAAAATATACGTTCAAACAGAAGACCATTATTCGTTAATTACGATATGACATAAAAGAAGAAGTTATCGTCTCAGCTTTAAATGGTCAGGAATAAGGCCCCTATATATACGAGCCGGTGCATCAGCTTAAGATCAGCCATTTTGGACCGGAGCGCGTGTTTGAGTGGTTTTCTTTTTTGGCGAGTTATCGCATTTGGTGATTGTTCACTGCGAGCGATTATTAGCTGCACATGAACTGTTTATTAAATAAAATATTATTTACAGCAAATTTGGCGAAACAAAACGAAACTATGCTGTGGTAACCCTAGCTCCGCAACAATGAAAACTTCGATTCAGAATGGCTAAACTTAAGCTGATGCGTCGACCTATCTATATAGCGGCTCTAGTCAGGAACAGACTGTAGCAGTGAGATCAACAAAGATGTATTTTACGACTGCTGCGTTAGGTGTTAAGTTCGCAATATAACCTGTGTCACGAGAAGTGATAGCGGAGGTAAACATAAAAGGTTGCTGCTTTATCGCCATGATTTGCCAAAGATATGGCTTTCTCGCCAAGCTTTTTGCATTTTTCAATATTTGATTAAACTGAACAGAACGAAATTTTTTGGGGGTTTCAGTGACAGTAGAAATTGGCGACGGAGATAAAATTTCGAACTTTATAAACTTTTTAGAGATATTGATATTTTGAAATTTAACAAACTAAACGGAATGAGAAGGGCTGGCCATCTTTTGATAATAGAAAATGATAGGGCTGCGCTGAAGGTCTTCAACGCAGTCCCTTTTGGACAGCGATCAAGGGGTAGACGAAAAAAGAGATGGGTTGACTATGTGTACACTGATATTGATATCATTAAAATAAAACCTGGAGGTCAACAGCAACGAGGAGGACAGCCTGGCGGGATCTACCCAAAAAAAGACAAGGCCCACAACCGGCTGTCGAGCGTATAATGATGATGATGATGATGAATAGAACGAAATGGCCGGCCATCTCATGAGAATGGAAAGTGATAGAGCTGTTTTGAAAATTTTCAATGCTGCCCCTTTTGGACGACCACCAAGGAGTAGACTGAAAAAAGAGATGTATCGACTGTTTGGGCTCCGATTTTAATGCTATTAGCTTGAGCTTTACGGTCAATAGGAGGACAGTCTGACTGAATTCTTTAAAGAAGACCAAGGTCCGCAGTGGGCATTCGAGTCAACTATATGCTGATGAGACATTTGATTGCACTTCAGCCAAAGCGATCACACATATAAGTTTGCTCAAAAATAAAACTTAATCTATTTTCTTTTAAGGGATACCCCAGTTATGTTTTTAATCATGAATTTTTACATCATTTGATAAAGAAATTTAAAAAGTCGAACATTTATGTGTCATTCAAGAGGAAGCTTTTCATTGGAAGAATTTCTTATCTAGAACATTTGGCTGTGTGTGTTTTTAGTCCTTCCAATGTGAAGAGGACAACTGTAGTTCTGCCTTAGCCTTGGCTTCGGAGCGGCACTGCAAAATCCCCAAGTGTTAACTTTATCTACCTTCACTACCGCATCTTGTAAAAAGTTCTATAGTGTTTTAGCATGTCACTGAATCAACTTCTCAAAATATATTACTGGCAGATTAGGTCAATGCCGTTCTAAATTCAAGCATAATTGTACTCGTCTTTAAGAAATATAAAATTATTTTTGCTAAAGGTATAATATCATGGAACATAATTAATTTCATTAATAATTCTAATGACCTTGCCCATTTTAGAATCTCTGTTAACTAACCAAACTACCTCACTCAACGACAGATTTCCGTCGCAAAAAATGAAATAATCGCTTCAGAAAAGTTTAACTACCAACCGATAATGCATAAATACATAGTTAAAACATATTACCCGCGCTAATTAAATACAATTTTTAGAAAGAGTGCTTTCCCTCCGAAAATCGAAGTTTGATTTTCGTAATGACTTTTAGGTGCAACGTGATGCCCAGGGTGAAGAAAAACACGAAAAGGGAGGTCGCGGAAAATCATGTGACTTGTTTCTGTCGATCATTCGACAGAAGAGGGTTGAGAAGAGTCTTTTCAATTTTAGAAAAGTAGGTTAATGAGCTCGTGGCATCCTGTCTTCTAATTTTGATCATGAAACAAGAAATATTGATGAAAAATATTTATGTTAAATTTTAATGTATCAAGAACGCTCTGCATGGGCCGTCATTCATGGAAAGAGCATGGATAACCGCCACCTCCCCCATGTTTTTAGAATTAAGGTACGTATGCATCTCTGTATTGTTTTTAGATAGACATAAGGGATTCTATCATAGTGAAAATATTAGGCTAACAGGTCCCTCATTTAGGGGGTTCAACGCCAGGGATCAATTGATCTCCCTTGGATATGAAAAATTAATTTTTTTTATGTAAGTGGCCATAGTTTTAGTTGTCTTCCAAGAAAACTTTCATTGAGTATACAGTTCAAGCTCAAGACCCCCCCCCCCCCCCGGAAAAATTCGAAATGCAGTAGGCTGATGGCATTTCTTTTCGGCTGTAGAAGTAGAACATGGAAGCTTTCATGTGGATCACCTTGTTGTTCGTATCCGTACTCTTTGCCGTGCGGCTCGCATTAGATAATAGAAGTTGTTTCTGTCCCTCCAGTACGGCTAGTTTTCAATCCTTCGATTTTCAAAAAAGAACCTTTTCTATTCAGTAAGTTACCGCCCTATAGCCAGGGCTAAGGCAGAAATACATGAAATACACCGCCAGCTCAATCAATTCCAGCCGAGGACTGCAGTTTCGTGCTTATTAGCACTCATCAGCCCGGCATAGGAAAGTGACTGAGCTGGAGGTGGAAAACCTCTTAAGAAAGCCAAGAGTGCCAAACAAACTTGTAGCTAATGCAGAATTAGCACTGACCGGACGAGTGACCGAAGCAAAGATTCGGTTCAACTCGAAGATTGAAGGCAAGGCAGGTATATTCAGTAAGGTACCAGTTACTAAGTTATTAAGTTATTAGCTACCAGTTTGTTTGGCACTCTTAGCTTCCTTAAGAGGTTTTCCACCTCCAGCTCAGTCACTCCTATGCCGGGCTGATGAGTGCGAATAAGCACGAAACTGCAGTCCTCGGCTGGAATTGACTGAGCTGGCGGTTTATTTCATGTAGAAACATTTTCTGTTACCATATAGGCTGAAATGTTGAATGTTCTGATTTTCCCACCTGTTCTTAGACTCCCACCAAAACCGAGAAGGTCTTGTTGCCATTCGGGTGAGAAGTGGAGGAGTTCTTATGTACTTAGCATCTACTTTTTTGGGAAGCATAAAATTCGTTTCTTCTCTTCTCTGAAGAGGTTGAAAAATGCCACCTAATCAAGACTCGTTAGACTACAATCAGTAAGTTACTGCCCTTAAACCAGGGAAAAGATAAAACTACATGCATTGAACCGACAGCCCGGTTACGACATCCAGAAATTGCAGTTTCGGCCCTGTTATGGACTCATCAGTCTGGGATAGTCAATAACCAAAGTGGAGGCAAATGTCATCTCAATCAGGCTGAGAGTGCCAACAAACTGGCAGCTAAAACGAATTTATCTCGCCAGTGAGAGTCCGTAAGCAAAGGTGCTGTTCAGCTCGAAAATGGAGGCAAAGCTTAGGTAATAAGCAGTAAGCTACCGCTCTAAGCCTCAGCAGTTATTGACTATTCCAGACTGATGAAGCCAGAACAAGGACGAAACTGCAATCTGTGGATGTCACAATCGGGCTTCCGGTCT